>NC_045747.1:35131869-35135181 GCF_008692095.1 Etheostoma spectabile | reverse complement strand
GTTATTTTTCTGAAGTCTAGCCATTGGAGATACATTTAATCAATTGCTTACTTTTCAGAGGGTAGGGTTGAAATTTGTAATGAACACACAAGAAAGCCCCAGTTTGTTTGCCTAAAACATCATCACTGAGATTTCAGACAAAAGACATCACACCATCTCATCAGAAAATCTCATTGTGTGAATATTTTGTGAAAGCACCAAAGTCAACACACTACAATATTGTTGTATATATATATGATATCAAGGTCAAAAATTTGTGATATTTGATTTTTCCAATCAGTATTATCAACACTGTCTATGACTACATGAGAGGAAAAATGGACAGGAGGGAGGTGATGGAGAAGTAAACTGTCATTTTATATTGTGTCACACTGCTGTTTAAGGACACTGCCAACTTTAGATTTTTTGAGTGTTTTATGTATATCTGCTCAAGCTTTTCTAACGCTTGAGAACCAGATATGGAAATAATTGCTGCTTCTTTTTTTTCTTCTTTTATAAATTGAAAAACCTTCTTGAGTGACGACCCATTAGTAAACCCCCCCTTCAAATACGGGAACCTAAATCTTGTATAAAGCTAGGGGAAACACTGTGATCCATCTATGACATAAGACAGAGGTCCCCAACCCGGGATCATTGGTACGGGCTGCACAAGAAATAATAAAATATTTCCGTTAAATGTATTATCTGAGTCTGAACGACTTTTATTTGAAAAACCTCTTAATTTGCGCGCCAACATGAACCTACAAGCGGCAAAATGAGTAAGAACGGATGGCTTTGGAAAGTTTTTGCGAAGGAGAAAAGGCCCAGGGAAGAGACAGGAGAAGAGCCCACTTCAAGAAAAAGAAAGCTTTAAACAGACAATACAGGAGTCCTGCTTGAAATATGGATTTATCCCGGTAGGGGATTCCCACATACCAAGCCCGTCGCATATATGCGGCGACCGTCTTGTATGAGGCAATGCAGCCTTCAAAACTTTTGCCATTTGGAGACAAGCACTCTGGATTAAAAGACAAGCCCGGAGTATTTTGAAAGAAAAACAGGAACACGACGGACCGCAGAAATTCCGAGGGCCACACATCAGTAAATGAATGCACTGAGAAAATCGTACTTGGTGGCTAACCGTATTGCTAAGGCTAAAAAGCCATTCACTATTGGAAGTATAGTGACTATTGAAGAAATAGCAGAGACATTGAGACACAATTGTTGAAGAGGATTAAACATCACCGTGCTACGCACTCCAGGTGACAAATCTAAGATGTTGACAACAAGGCAATACTACTTGTGTATGTGCGACTCTTATCAGGAGGATGTGATGAGGCATGTTATGTGGCACTACGTTGCCAACCAACACCACTGTCGCAGAACTGTTCAAGTCGCTGGATGGTTATATATTAGGAAAAATGAAATGGTCCTCTGTGTCGGCATACGCACAGACGGAGCTGCTGCCATGACCGGGGCGGCTGTTGGTTTAACTGCTCGGATTAAAGAAGTGCACCTGAATGTGAATCTACACATTGCATCATGCAACAGATAGCACAAAAATGCCACCAGAATTGAACAGCGTATTGAATGATACTGTTAAAGTTATAAACCACGTCAAAGCACACACCCTTAACTGCGCCGTTTGAGCAACTTTCTGAGGAGATGGACTTAGAGCACAGACCGCTTCTCTTATACACAGAAATAAGATGGTTATCCCGAGGGAAATCGCTGGCCAGAGTGTTTGAATTACGAGAGCCGCTGCAAAGATTTCTCTCAGAAAGAAGTCACCGCTGGCGGCATGTTTAGTGACAAGGAATGGGTCGCAAAACTGGCTTACCGTTGCGACATATACACCTGCTCAATGACCTCAAACTGTCACTTCAGGGGAAATGAAAATGAAAGCTGCATTAAAGCCAATTGGATGTGTGGGGACGGAGCGTGAACAGAGGCATATTGGACATGTTTCCTGAGCCGTCATTCTCCCAACGGTGCACTATCACCGTCTTGCTTTTAAAGCAGTTTGTGCCCTTCCCAACCACAAAAGACCCACACCTGCAAGGAATGTGCGACCCCATTTTGTCAACAAACAGGTGAACTACATGTGTGCAAGAAGATCCGCTGCTGCAGATCGCAAATGACGGCGTCCTTAAGTATGTTTGAGACAGCAACTCTGCCGGTGTTGGATTAAAGTAAAGGCAGAATACCCTGAGATGGCCACCATAGCACTGAAAACCCTGTTGCCATTTCCGACATCTATCTGGTGTGAAGCTGGGTTTTCTGCAGTGACGGCAACCAAAACAAACAGCGGAGTAGACTGAGATATAGCACACACACTTCGGTGTCATTGTCTCCCATCACTCCAGATGGAATGTTGTTGCAGAGAAACAAGGCAGGGTTCCCATTATTGTCGATATCGTGAGTAAAAATTTCAATGAAAATAAATGTTCTTTATATTCGTTTTTGTGCGTATTGTACTTATTTGAGGGGATGTTAACGGTACCATAGCGACCAGAGTCAGAGGCGGTAGGGCAGTGAGGAGAGGAGTAGAGCTTGTGAGTCTTAGCGGGCACACCAACATGCGAGGCGGTTGAACCCGGTTGAAAATTAGCTACAGGTATTGCTGAAGTATGTAGTAGTTGTATGTATGGTATGTATGTATGTTATGTTATATGTATGTATGTATGTATGTATGTGATGTATGTTATGTGTGGGTGTGTGTGTGGTGTGTGGTGTATATATATTATAATATATATATATATATATTATATATATATATATATATATATATATATTATATATATATATTTATGTGTATGTGTGTGTGTGTGGTGGGATATATATATATACATATGTTATATATAAATATGTTGTATATAACTATGTATGAGGGCCGATAAGACATATTCATTCTTGTACTCTCAATACATACATTCTTCTTTCACATAACATATATTTTCACTCTCTCATACATACTTCTCTTTCACATACATACATTCTATTTTCACATACATATTTTCACTCTCACATTTATCATTTTATTTTCAACACATACATGCATATTCACTCTCACATACATATTTCAACACCTTCATGCACATAATTCTTTACTCTACATACATACATTCTATTTATTACATATACCTATTTTCATTCTCCACATGATATACCTTTCTCACATACATTTACTAGTATCTCAGCCACATAATTATATGTCACTTTAGCATGTATATGTTCTTGCGCTCATCTTGTGGTATCCATTACTTTCCCTAAACAGGAAGTCACTCACAAACAAAAGTAAAACTAATTATACAATTCTATTAATTCTTATTT
>NC_045747.1:35126841-35131844 GCF_008692095.1 Etheostoma spectabile | reverse complement strand
GTGACTTCCTGTTTAGGGAAAGTAATGGATACCACAAAAGATGAGCGTCAAGAACATATACATGCTAAAGTGACAATATAATTATGTGGCTGAGATACTAAGTAAATGTATGTGAGAAAAAGGTATATACATGTGAGAATGAAAATAGGTATATGTAATAAATAGACATGATGTATGTAAGAGTAAAGAAATATGTGCATGAAGGTGTGAATATAGTATGTGAGAGTGAATATGATGTATGTGTTGAAAAATAAAATGTATAAATGTGAGAGTGAAATAAGTATGTGAAAATAGAATGTTGTATGTGAAAGGAGAAGTATGTATGAGAGAGTGAAAATATATGTATGTGAAAGAAGAATGTATGTATGTGAGGAGAAATATGTATGTGATAGTGAAAATATATGTATATCATGGAGATGTATGAAGGTGAAAGAATGATGTATGTGAGAGTACAAGAATGAATAATGTCTTATACGGCCCCTCATACCTATGTTATTACACATATGTATATATACACATATGTATATATATATATAAAACACACACACACACACACCACACATACATATATATACTATATATATATATATTATATATAATTATATATATATATATTACAATATATAAAATATATATATACACACACACACACACACACAAACACATACCATACAGTACATACATACATACATACATACATACTTCAGCAATACCCTGATAGCTAATTTTCAACCGGGGGTTCAACCGCCTCTGCATGTTGGTGTGCCCGCTAAGACTCACAAGCTCTACTCCTCTCCTCCACTGCCCTAACGCTCTCTGACTCTGGTCGCTATGGTACCGTTAAACATCCCCTCAAAATAAGATACAAATACGCCACAAAAACGAATATAAAGAACATTTTATTTTCATTGAAATTTTTACTCACGATATCGACAAATTAATGGGAACCCTGATCTTGTTTCTCTGCAACAAGACATTCCTATCTGGGAGTGATGGGAGACAATGACACTCGAAGTGTGTTGCTTATGCTCAGTCTACTCCGCTGTTTTGTTTTGGTTGCCGTCACTGCAGAAAACCCAGCTTCACACAGATAGGATGTCGGAAATGGCAACAGGGTTTTCAGTGCTATGGTGGCCATCTCAGGGTATTCTGCCTTTACTTTAATCCAGAACACCGGCAGAGTTGCTGTCTCAAACATACTTAAGGACGCCGTCATTTGCGATCTGCAGCAGCGGATCTTCTTGCACAGACATGGTAGTTCACCTGGTTTGTTGACAAATGGGTCGCGGATCCATTCCTTGCCAGGTTGTGGGTCTTTTGTGGTTGGGAAGGGCACAAACTGCTTTAAAAGCAAAGACAGGTGATAGTGCACCAGTTGGGAGAATGACGGCTCAGGAAACATGTCCAATATGCCTCTGTTCACGCTCCGTCCCCACAAATCCAATTTGGCTTTAAATGCAGCTGTCATTTTCATTTCCCCCTGAAGTGACAGTTTGAGGTCATTGAGCAGGTTGAATATGTCGCACAGGTAAGCCAGTTTTGCGACCCATTCCTTGTCACTAAAACATGCCGCCAGCGGTGACTTCTTTTCTGAGAGAAATCTTTGCAGCGGCTCTCGTAATTCAAACACTCTGGCCAGCGATTTCCCTCGGGATAACCATCTTATTTCTGTGTATAAGAGAAGGCGTCTGTGCTCTAAGTCCATCTCCTCAGAAAGTTGCTCAAACAGGCGCAAGTTAAGGGTGTGTGCTTTGACGTGGTTATTAACTTTAACAGTATCATTCAATACGCTGTTCAATTCTGGTGGCATTTTTTGGCTATCTGTTGCATGATGCAATGTGTAGATTCACATTCAGGTGCAACTTCTTTAATCCGAGCAGTTAAACCAGACAGCCGCCCGGTCATGGCAGCAGCTCCGTCTGTGCGTATGCCGACACAAGAGGACCATTTCATTTTTCCTAATATATAACCATCCAGCGACTTGAACAGTTCTGCGACAGTGGTGTTGGTTGGCAACGATAGTGCACATAACATAGCCTCATGCACATCCTCCTGATAAAGATGTCGCACATACACAAGTAGTATTGCCTTGTTGTCAACATCTGTAGATTTGTCAACCTGGAGTGCGTAGCACGGTGATGTATTAATCCTCTTCAACAATTGTGTCTCAATGTCTTCTGCTATTTCTTCAATAGTCACTATACTTCCAATAGTGAATGGCTTTTTAGCCTTAGCAATACGGTTAGCCACCAAGTACGATGTTCTCAGTGCATTCGCATTTACTGATGTGGTGGCCCTCGGGAATTTCTGCTGTCCGTCGTGTTCCTGTTTTTTTCTTTCAAAATACTCCAGGGGCTTGTCTTTTAATCCAGAGTGCTTGGTCTCCAAATGGCAAAGCAGTTTTGAAGGCTGCATTGCCTCATTAGCAAGACGGTCGCCGCATAATATGCAGAGCGGGCTTGGTATGTGGGAATCCCCTACCGGGATAAATCCATATTTCAAGCAGGACTCCTGGTATTGTCTGTTAAAAGCTTTCTTTTTCTTGGAAGTGGGCTCTTCTCCTGTCTCTTCCCTGGGCCTTTTCTCCTTCGCAAAAAACTTTCCAAAGACATCCGTTTCTTACTCATTTTGCTCGCTTGTAGGTTCAATGTTGGCGCGCAAATTAAGAGGTTTTTCAAAATAAAAGATCGTTCAGACTCAGATAATACATTTAACGGAAATATTTTATTATTTCTTGTGCAGCCCGGTACCAATTGATCCCGGGGGTTGGGGACCTCTGTCTTATGTCATAGATGGATCACAGTGTTTCCCCTAGCTTTATACAAGATTTAGGTTCCCGTATTTGAAGGGGGGGGTTTACTAATGGGTCGTCACTCAAGAAAAGGTTTTTCAATTTATAAAAAGAAGAAAAAAAAGAAGCAGCAATTATTTCCATATCTGTGTCTCAAGCGTTAGAAAAGCTTGAGCAGATAATACATAAAACACTCAAAAAATCTAAAGTTGGCAGTGTCCTTAAAACAGCAGTGTGACACATATAAAATGACAGTTTACAGTCTCCATCACCTCCCTCCTGTCCATTTTTCTCTCATGTAGTCATAGACAGTGTTGATCATACTGATATGGAGAAAATCAAATATCACAATATTTTTGACCTTGATATCAATATATATATATCAACAATATTGTAGTGTGTTGACTATTGGTGCTTTCACAAAATATTCACACAATGAGATTTTCTGATAGATAATCATCAGTAATGTGGATATAATGATTCCCAGTTACAACAGTCTGGTAATTTCACAAAATAACATAACTTAATAACTGTAATGCAGCCTTTAAAACCAGGAAAAGACAACAACAATGCAATTTTAGGATATTACGATATCCAAAATCTAAGACGACATCGATATATTGCCCAGCTCTACATGTGAGAATGAGTATTATCATGGTGGAATGTAGCCGGTGTGTGTATGAGGTAGACATTGAGTCAGCAGTGTTGTAAGTATCTAAAGCTACAGTTGGTAAATAAACTGGTAGGAAAGTAGGGGAGAGTTCAAGTACAGGTACCACACCCGCACTACTAAAGAATGACTCAGTCTTATGTACTCAGAAGTGATGTCTGTTGTATTAGTCAATCCTTGTTCCGATTCCATGTTACTAGTATTTGACAGACTGAACTTTTAAATGAAGCTTTCACTTTTAACTGTCAGCACTTTCAAGTATAATATTGGACTTTTGATGCAGATAACATTATTTGGGAGTTTTAACCCTTGAGTTGTCCTTCGGGTCCCAGAGACCCGACTGTATTCAAGCGTTTTTTTCTGCTACCATGGCCTTGGCCTCCGGGGTCCTTGACCTTAACGTCATAATTTCTATAGACAGAACACTAGTCACCCTTGTACAATTCAGATTCATGTATTTGTCATAGTTCCTTGTGTACTTACAATTATAGTAATTGTAAGTCGATTTGGATAAAAGCGTCAGCTAAATGTAATGTGTTTCTGTGTACCTTAGTGGCAGGTGTTGCTGTATCTTTGTGATGAGCCCCATGCTGGGATCCGAGTGCATGTACATGGTGGCCAGGATCGCTATGACGACAAAGAGCCATGAGGAAGGGCTGGCAGGATACACTCCCTTGATCACCCTGTTCTGTTGACAAAAGAAGAAACAAAAGAAGGCATTGGGACTGTGAAACATTTCTACTCTTTTACAACAAGCAAAACAGCTGAGAACAGAGGTTCCTTTTAGAAAAAATGGGGAGGTTTTTCTAGTTCAAAGTGAACGTTTGGAAAACTGATGCTCCCTTTAAATTTCCCCTTACGTGGATGTGTTTTGTCTAAAACATATAACAACTAGGGGTGGGGGAAAAAAATAAGTAATTGATACAGCATAGTATAGCGATATTTCCCGTGGCAATACTGTATTGATACACAGACGTCAAGCATCGATTTTTTATTATTTAAATTGCACATGAAAATGTAACTTTTTGGTAGTAGAATAATTAAATCAATTGCTTATTCAGTCCACCAGATGGCGCTGTTTGTTTTCTGGTGAGGTCAGCGGGGTGACTGTCAGCTGCAGGAGGATGTAGATAAAATAAACATTGCGGCATCGGAGAAAGAAATCCGAAATGCCCCGTCTGCGTTTAAATCAAGTGTTTTTTTCAGATTTTTTAAACAAGGAGGGGACAACTGAGATGCATTTGAGACATGGGATTTGCAACGAGTGCCGTATGCAAATAAAATACTCGGAATACCATAAACATGAGTGCTCATCTCACACGCCACCATCCAGAGTTAGCGTTAGCCGAGGACGGTAAAGCTAATGCTAAACCAGCTCTGCCGAAAAACTAACCAACACTGGACACACTTAGCTTGACAAAGCTACCTCCCAATTCAGAGCGAGCGAAGAAAATTACTCAAGCCATTGCCTACTTCATGTGCAAAGACCTGTGTCCATTCAACATTGTGGAAAATGAGGGATTTTGTCACTTGCTAAAAACA
>NC_045747.1:35125159-35126831 GCF_008692095.1 Etheostoma spectabile | reverse complement strand
GGTACGTAACTCCGTCGCGCCGCTTTTTCACGGATACGCTCTACAGAGAAATTAAGCTTAAAGTTCAGGAAAGTTTAAAAACAGCAGAACGTGTTGCATTTTGCAACATTGCTCACCATCTGCAAAATACAGCACGAGAATGGGGGATTGCAGTCAAAAACCTGGTGGTAGTCACCGACAACGCTTCTAATATGGTTGTTGCCGTTAGTTAGCGGTACACCACCACGTTTTGTGCACATGCTGAATTTGGCGTCGCAGCGGGCGTTAAATCTAACAACAGTGGCCAGGCTCATGGGGAGAGTACGGCAAATAACCAGCTTTTTCAACAGAAGCACGGTGGCACACCACGCATTGGAGAAAAAACTGATAATGTTACAGCTCCCGACCCATAAACTGAAGACGGATGTCAGCACGAGATGGAACAGTGCTTATGAAATGCTTCTGCGGTTTCTTGAACAGCAGCCTGCCGTTTGTGCAGCGCGGTTGTCTCATGAAAGAAATAGTAGCACAGATGTCTTCACATTGAATGAGTCTGATTTTGGGAACGCTGAAGAAATTGTGCGGGCATTAAAGTCGATGCAAGTGGCGACCACTATGATGTCTGAGGAAAAGAATCCTTCTCTCTCACTCGTAGCACCGCTGCTCGCACAGTTTTTGCATGACACACAGGCATACATTGGTGACACAGCGCTGATCAGGAGCGCCAAACAAAGCATCAGTCAAGTTTGTAAAAATCTTGGTTTAAAACCCTGCCATTCCTGTCTCCAGAAGAGAGACAGAAAACCTTTGCCAGAGTGGTTGCCGAGGCAGTAATCCTTCAGGTAATCAAACCTTTAAATAGGAAGCAGAATACTTTTCAACCCACATGTCACTCTCTACTAATATGTTAGTAATATTAGTAAAGATTAAAAAAATATAAATACAATTAACTATAAATTACCAAAGAGAAACATTTTCTGCATACTTAATTAAAGATACAGTACATATTTATTCGCTCCTTCTGTGTGTGTGTGTATTCTACACGAAGAAATTAGACAGCAGACCATCTCTGAGCCAAAAGTCCAGGAGCAACAGGAGGAACCTGGCTTTACTGAAGTGGGCTAACAGACTTACTTGGTCAGACTTATGGTGATGTTGGAGCCCCAACAAAATCCTTAACTGCCATTGCTGAGGAGGAAGTGAAAAGCTACCCAGAGGTCAAATCACTGTCACTCACAGAAGATCCACTAAGGTGGTGGAAATCACATGAGCGAGTCTATCCTTTCCTGGCCAAGCTGGCAAAAAGAGACCTTTGTATCCCAGGTACTAGTGTCTCAGCCGAAAGAGTTTTCTCGACAGCTGGAGACATTGTCACAGAACAAACGAGCACTCTGAGCTCAGAGCACGATCAGCTCCTCTTTCTGAGCAAGAATGCTGACATTCCTACATTGTCCAAATGTTTTTGATCTTTTGTTAGTACCAAGGTTGGCAGCAAACCGTAGCACATTTTGTTTACTTAAAGAGTACATTTTGCATTTTATTTAATTTAAACATTTTATTTTAATGTAAGGCTTCATGTTTTGTTTTAAACTTAACAGTTATTGCCTTTCTAATTCTATAGGGACTGAAGGGCTTAAGTTGCATTGTAAAAATATACCTACAGTAGCACAGCAGTGCATACCTGTTTGTATTA
>NC_045747.1:35123244-35125149 GCF_008692095.1 Etheostoma spectabile | reverse complement strand
GTCCACCTTAATTAAATGCAAACAGTTCAGTTTGCCAGGTGTATATAACATTTATAACATATTCATGAAAGTTTTGCTTAGTTAGTCAGCTTGACAGTCACATTTTACTTTTATAAAATGAATGTGAGATGAAAAAACAGATGTTGTCAACGTTTTCCTTTGGGGACAAAATAATGAAGTAAATTGCAATAGATCGCAGAATATCGCAATATGTTTAAAATCGCAATAACATCGTATCGTGAGCCAAGTATTGTGATAATATCGTATCATGGTGCCTCTGGTGATTCCCACCCCTAAGGACTACATGACATACAGTACATGTTCTGTACCCACTTCAGCCAGCATTTTGTTTATTATTGACTCAATCGTTTAAAACCAAGATGCTATGCAATTTCCTCAAATGCCGTACATTTCTCTGAACCTTTCAAATCTTGACTGGAAAGTTTTTTGTGTGGGTTTCAACAATTTCTGGCCTCACAACATTCACTTGCATAGACTGGTAGGATGAGTAAAGAGAGAGACTTGTTTTTGAGCGCAACACACATACTACATGTCTATGTCATCCCAGCAGGGGCAAAATTACATGTCAGTACATGTTATGAAAGGCTCGTTATTGTCAACCTACGTATACAGATGGGAATGTACTCACACATATTACACCCCTACACACCTTCTGGAATGATAAGCACTTTCGCCCCTCTTGAGGCTAAACTCACTCTGTATTATATTAGAGAACCATTACCAACTATTATAACCATAACTTACATGGTCACACAAAAAGGCACTCAAATATATAAAACTACAGCTATTCTGAAATTGCAGATGCCTGTTGGCCAGTAACCTTTCCGTCCAACCCCATTTCTTAAATTAGTGTAATGTATCATAACCAACAACAATCTACATGTGCATGAACAGGAATGAATTACAAAATATTATAATAATACAGTACCAACACAATAATGAAGTGAAACAGCGAGAGCCAAAAGACACCCCCCTAATACTGTAAACGTCTCCTCTTTAACAATACAGACGACGACAAGAGTTTCATGACAGGAGAGCTTAGAGTGGAAGTTAGATACAAGCTTAATGAACACGTGATTGTTCTTTCAAGTACTTAAAGAAAGATAAAAAATCTGCAAGTCGGGTAGGCAAGACACTGCGCTTGTGAGATGATCCCGGCGTTGAGTGGCGCGTGGTGGAAGACGGAATAAATCCTAACCACCGAGGGTTACTGTACTTACTGGCTCAGTTTAAACATAATTATCTAACGTCAAATCTTACTAACGTCTACACTAAAAATTTGTAAAATTAACCAAAAGATTTAGAAATGGCTGACAAAGGCATAAATACTAAATTTAAGGACAAGAACCGCACACACACAAACACAGACACAGCAATTTCCTATCATCCTCACCCTCAGGCGGCTGACTCGTTTCTTCCAGGATCGTACTCCGGACAGGTAGATCTGGTTCAGGGCCTGATAGGACAACTGCAGGTCGATCCCCTCTGGCGTTATGGTAAACTGGAACGCCACTGCCTGGTGGGCCTCAGCCATCACTATGGAAACAAAAGTGAACAAAAATGTAAACGCCAATATCACTCCTTGTATTAAGCAATTGTGAATCATTTATTAGTGTTAGAGAGCAATGCCTACATTCAATTCACCTGGGGGGGGCCGAACACTACTTCCCAGCTGTGATATAATGACAACATCTGACGGCCTGTCGTGACCTATTGCTTTTATGATGGTCACCAAGTATAGCGATATAAAAGAAATAGTCACATAGTCAAATGTTCACAATAAAATAGGCCCTTTTGTGGCAGGGTTAGCTCAGTTGGTAGAGCAGGTGCTCACATGTAGAGGCTGGGGGCGTGGCCTTGACCAACTGCCACTTTGCTCATTTG
>NC_045747.1:35123106-35123234 GCF_008692095.1 Etheostoma spectabile | reverse complement strand
TGTCTCTCTCTCATGGGTGGGCCAAATTCCCTGGGCGGGTAAAGCAGATAAAGGGGAGGTAACCTTGCCCCCTTTTTACCTCATAGGGAGCAATATTCTAGTTTGGCCCATCTGAGCTTTCATTTTCT
>NC_045747.1:35121395-35123096 GCF_008692095.1 Etheostoma spectabile | reverse complement strand
GCAGGATAACCAGGGCTCGGTTTACATCTACCGCTATTTCTAGCCAATGGGGGACCATAGGCAGGCTGGGGAAACTCATATTAAATGTTAAAAAACCTCATAAAGTGAAATTTTCATGCCACAGGACCTTTAACACTAAAGAAAGGCCCACAGTAATAAACCTACTAGGCAATCGCGACAGCAGTACACTAGCAACGTTTTTTTCCACAGATGCTGAGTGATACTTCTTCTGCAAAGAAATTCAAATCAAAGTTGCATAAGGTTATTATATCACAGCTATGAACCAATCAGATTGCTTGATTTAAGCTACCCATTTTAACCAGTCTATTTGTTATAGACTGGTTAAAATGGGTAGCTTAAATCAAGCAATCTGTTGTATGTTTTACATAACTTTTCTTAAACCCTACAACATGAAAATATTAATTACTTCCCTGGGACTGTAGCATATGTTTTGACAGATTATAAAAAGCATTTAATAACCTATTTAGAATTAGTTTAATAACATAATGAGAGCTAGATTTATAAGCCAGCAGGCAGCACTGTGTTGTTGCTGTATCTGTTGTATAAATGCTCTGCGTGATAATACGAGAGTAATTTAATGTGTCAGTGGAATGTTGTTATCTCACTGAATCATGCTGCAGCACCATGGATACAGAGTGAAAGCTGCTCATGCTACGTTGTGTTATACAGCAGGTTTAATTAGAAGACATGCAACTTCAACCAAATATTGAAAAACAAAGCTCCATCATTTTTGTTGTCATTTTAAACCTGCTTAGTTACTAAAAAAATAAACATGTATCCATGAAATTCCAGGTGTCCTACATTCTGTATTAATATGTCCTTATAATTCTGACTGGCAGTTGGTTCATCAAGGTTGCAATGACAAATTCCTGTGTGAAGTGAATCTGATTCTTACATTAGGAGAGTGAATGTAGTGTGTTGAGGTAAAGGATTAAACTTGCATCTCTCCCTCTCCTAGAGGCTTGGAGAACTTCTGTTGTGAAAACTGGATGCAGAGTATTTTGTTGCATTTGTTTTCAATGTTTTTCTTCTTTTGTGTTTGTTTTGCTTCTTTTTTCATAGTTTGTGTGCTTTTCTTTTAGCATCGTTCCTGTATTTGCAGCATGTTTATGTGTTTGGTTGTGTTGTGTGTGTTTGTTTTAAAACATAAATTAAAAGATTTGTGCCATAATGTCTGGCTATGTCCTTCAGAGGACAGGTTATGGCTTCACGACAAAAATAGGAAGTTTGTTCCCCTCAAAAATAGGTAATTGAGCACTGTAGTGGTTCTGACCATATCAGTGACTGTGTAACTAAATTGAAACGGGGCAAATGAAGTGTGTGGTGTTTGTGCTATGACCATATCAGTTACTATGTACCTACATGGAAATGGGCCAAATGATGAATGTGCACGGTGATAGCGTTAGAGAAGGCTAGCTGTAGTCTCGTTAGTCCTGTTGTAGCAAGAAAAGGGAAACCGTGTGCAGATCACTCTGAGCTACCCTTTTTTAGGGTTGGAATAAACTTCAAGACTTCAAGACTTCATGACCCGTCTCCTGGAGGACAAAGCCACACCACCGCCGCTCCGTGGATTGTTGTGGGGATAATTATCACAGAGACAGGGACCAGGGTAAGTGAATTTAAACAATTTCTGAGTTGAAAACGCATCTTGTCGTCACGTAAGGGCCCTGTTCATGTTGC
>NC_045747.1:35120672-35121385 GCF_008692095.1 Etheostoma spectabile | reverse complement strand
TAATTGCATTTTATGTCTGTTAAGAGGAACAAAGGCTCTCTAAAACTTACGTTTTACCTGCACTGATTCGTGGCGGGGTTTTTTCAATTGAAAGTACACGTATATTTATGACGATCAAGATTAATGTAAAAAATGGCCGAAATGACCCTTAATGACAGTATTGAAACTGATACCGTTGCTATTTTTAAGACCCCGCAGTATACCGTATTACTGCTCAACCCTAACACACGCACGCACGTGAATCAGAAGGTTGGTGGTTTGATCCCTGGCCCTGCAGTCCCATGTCAAAGTGTCCTTGTGCAAGACACTGAACCCCGAGTTGCCCCCAATGCTGCACCATTGGAGTGTAAATGTGTGTGAGTGTTTTTCTGATGAGCAGACCTTAACAGACCAGATCTGCAACCTGAAGAGAACTGAGATGAACACTTTGACCTGAGCATGGTACTTTAATTTGCAATTTCTGTATTTCTGTTGAACTGCATCAGATGGAGCACTCCCCACCTTGATCATGCTTTAGAGTCCTGCACTGATGGGTAAAGCTGTTATTTTCTTTCCCTTGTACAGTAGCCTTGGTCACAGTGTATGAATGTGTGTGAATGGTTCCTGTACTATGTAAAAGAACTTTGAGTAGTCGTTAAGACTAGAAAAGTGCTCAATAAGAACAGTCCATTTACACACACACACACACACACACACACACACACACACACACA
>NC_045747.1:35118024-35120661 GCF_008692095.1 Etheostoma spectabile | reverse complement strand
ACACACACACACACACACACACACACACACACACACACACACACACACACGGAACAAAGGTAGGATTCTGTAGTGACTTACCCTGCTACTGAACTCCCTTCCTCCTCATCAAGATTCCAACAGGTTTACATTTTATGTGCATATCTTGCAATTAACACACTTTTTTGATTTATTTAGCATGAAATGATCCAACCCCTTCGATTATTTAGGTTGTACTGATTTCTGCTCTTTTTGTTTTTACTCCACTCTGCGCTCAACTCAAATAAAAAAAATTTACTCAAACATATCCGCTACGTATTGAGTGCCATAATAGTCGCGTGACACAACAAATCGATAATGAAATTCGTTGTCAACTCTTTTAATAATTACATTTTATTGATTTGTTGTTGCAGCCCTACTCACAAGGTTTTAGTTTAAGAGCTCCGCTGCACTTGAGCTTTAGACATGTGCAAGGAAGTGTAGCGTGTATGGATGCCAAGGCACTATTGGATTCAGAAAACAGAAAAGCTATTGAGAAGTTCAGTTTATTGTCCCTGTGGAGGAATTAGGTTGCAGCAGAAATCACAAGCCATTTTTGACAACACAAAGACAAGAAAACAAGACCAAAATGACTAATTCTTAAACATATAGACATCACTACTAAGCTTGGGACAATTTGTTGACGTAATGGATTACGTAAATGTGTTGACGCATCCCCCATACAAATCTAAAAACAACATGGCTGCCCCCAGCAACAGCGCAAGTATGTATTCCTCGCAAGTTCAACCATTTGTTGAGAAAAATCCTCGAACACAGTCTGGGGTGTGAGTATTTTACTCTAAATAACACTGTTAAGTTCTTCTCACCTTTTTGTCCCTTTGCCTCCCAAGTAGAGTTAAGATTCTCTGCCCAACCCCAAACTTAACCCATGGGCCGGGTCGGGCCCATCTTTCTCGCCACTATCCTGGGGCCAGGCCGGGCCCTTGATTAAGCATTTGTGTTTTTAACCATTACTTTATTAACCTAATTGGGTGGGGAGAAAGTTAGGCCTCTCCAGCTTCTCCCGTAGCTCTGGGTATATGTCCTTCACTGACTTGAGTGTGAGGTAAACTGCTAAAATCATGTCTCCTCCGTCTGTAGCACTTAGGGCTGTATATAATAGTCCAAACCCAGGATTCGGTTTGTATCATGAATTTTGACACATGATTTGATACAAACCAACACCAAAGATTCTTTTGTACTTTAAAATAATGTTTCCAAAATTGTTTCAGTGGTTCATTAACTTGCTCGAATGAGACTTTAGAATAATGGTAACAGTAATGGTCAATTCCGCTTCCAACCTGTACGGGGGCCAAAGAGGAACAGTGCTTTGGTGCCTACTGTGAAGTTGCTGGTTGACAAGCAAGTAGCTAATGCTGGGTTGTTAGCGAATTATTGGTGGGTAACAAGATTATTGTTCAACACGCTCAGTTATTTTTAGTATGATTGTTTTGTGTCTGGGCTACCACAAATTCCCCAGTAACGTTACTTATATAGATAGACTAATCTAATGGTAATTTAGCTAGCTAGCCCTATTTGCCTGTCTGCCTCCCTCTCCCTTCAGTCAGGATGAGAGCTGTTATATTAGACAACTTGCAACTTGCCTTTTGTTGGATTTATTTGATACTTTTTTTACCATAAGATTAAAAGGGAGAAGAGCTTGGATGTTATACAAGCGTATTCATTATTTTAACTACTACAATTTAAAAAAGAAAAATTATTTTTGCACTTGCTCGGTTTACTCTTGTATTACTCCGGAAAGTGACATTATTTGGTTGTTGGATTGATGCACTACAACTATTTTAATTAACAGAGATTTGAACTAGAGATGTTCCGATACCATTTTTTACCTTCCGATTCCGATACTTGTGCTGTGGGTATCGGCCAATACCGAGTACCCATACCAGTGTGTTAAAAAAAAAAAAAAAATCATGCCGCACATGCATGACTGTGATATTATTATCATTGTGGTAAGGCCTGGCTCAGGTTTAATACTTTTTAAAACATGAATTAATACAGCAAATGGAAGCCATTTATTTTTAAATAGAACAGTATAAAAATGTAAAATATGAATGTTGGACTTGGGGATTTCCCACTTTACTAGCATCCCCTCAATTGCTTCGGCATTTACTGTGCCAGTATGTGACCCTCGGAACTCGGTGGCGTGCAGCACCGCACTTCGAGGGGTAAATGTTGACTCTCTGTCCACCCAGTGGGACGTTAAACTTAGCAAAGACACGGGGCACACGTCGGAGCGCTAAATGTCCGTGGTAAAGCTGTCTGCATGCACGTCTTTGCCCAAGCATACACGAAACGTGTTCCCTGACTGTCTCGTATAATTTGGGTAGCACAGTTTCGGAGATATATTTACAACCTGGCAAACCGTACCTTGGCTTCAAATGCTCCATTAAGCGGCGAAATCCCACATTTTCGACAACAGACAGGGGTTGGTAATCCAGTACAATAAACTCCCAAACTTTGTTGGTTATTGTTGTTGCTTTTTGGCTGTTTTGGGGGAATTTATCTCGTTGCTGGAAGGCAGTTTCCAGAGTTTGCTGCTCTAGTTCGTCCTCTTTTTCCCCCGTGGCTTTCGTAAATTCGTTGTGCTCTTTAGCGTGA
>NC_045747.1:35117930-35118014 GCF_008692095.1 Etheostoma spectabile | reverse complement strand
AATGTTTAATTAAGTTGCTGCTGTTGAAATTTGCACCACTCGTGCCCCCCCTTGAAAATGCTTCTTTGCATATGTTGCATGTTG
>NC_045747.1:35117659-35117920 GCF_008692095.1 Etheostoma spectabile | reverse complement strand
GGTGGGAACATCCACAGTAAAGTACTTCCAAACTGACGACATGATGCGCTAATGCTAGCTTGTTTTAAGGAGGCGTTAGGTGATCAATTCTTCTTCGCCCCTCTAAAACGGCAGCGCAACTATTTTAAGAGTGGCGAAGAAGAACTGTGTCCGAGCTAACGGAGCTAACCAGTAAATAGATTCCTATTTTTAATAGTTTATATGGTATCGGATCGGTGCCTGTACTTCAGTACTCGCCGATACCGATGCCAGCATTTTCGG
>NC_045747.1:35117318-35117649 GCF_008692095.1 Etheostoma spectabile | reverse complement strand
CGGAGGCATTTCCGACACTGGTATCGGAACATCTCTAATTTGAACTTTATTAAAATTTGTTTTGTTTAAATTGTTAATAAATTGAGCAATGGCAAAATAAAAGCTAATCAAAAAAATAATTGTTAAAAGAATAATAGTTTGGGACAGCCCTAATCACTATACATTTAATAGACCAGGGCACTCATGAATATGGGGGAGGAGGGTTCCAGACCAGCTTAGAAAACAAGAAAAAAAAAATTAAACCTTGAAGAACTACTACAAACTACTATTTTTTTTGTGATTGTTATTGCCACTCTTCATTCTAATCCCAACCGGTCGTCAGACACCGCCT
>NC_045747.1:35117146-35117308 GCF_008692095.1 Etheostoma spectabile | reverse complement strand
TGGGTCTGTCCCAGGTTTCTGCCTAAAAGGAAGTTTTTCCTCGCCACTGTCGCTTGCTCTGGAGGAAACTCCTAGAACTGTTGGGTCCTTGTAAATTCTGGAGTGTGGTCTAGACCTAGGCTGAATCTCATTTCTGTCTTACCCCTTCCCCTCGTTTTTGCG
>NC_045747.1:35116640-35117136 GCF_008692095.1 Etheostoma spectabile | reverse complement strand
GGACCTAGTGGTGTCCCAATTGTTAAAGTTAGGGGACAGACCAAGGGGTGTATACCCCTAGGAACCGAGTGTGGAAGCGACCTCACTTGTAAACACACAAGCAGTGTGCCGCATCGACCAGAGAAGTTTTTCTGGCCAACAGGCTTCAGACTGGTCTGGAATATCAGAACAGCTGTAGTTAATTTGTTTGTTTGTGGTCTTGTGTCTTTTTTTTAGTTTTACACATATGAGTGCCTTTTTATGTGTGTGACATGTTAGTTATGGTTCTAATAGTTGGTAATGGTTCTGTAACATCATTTTATGTAATGTTTTTGCCTGTTATGTTTAATTTATCGGCAATAAAGAGATTTTTGTTAACAAAATGTTTTTCTGAACATCAATGACATTCAAAACGGTGATAACCAAAACAGATATACAACACACCATGTAGACAGGGCGTATATGTATGTACACATGAAACATGTGTATACATATTGCAAACAGACCTAAGTACTAC
>NC_045747.1:35116460-35116630 GCF_008692095.1 Etheostoma spectabile | reverse complement strand
AAGAACATCTGCCTCTGCACCACCAAAGTAAACATTAAATTACTATAAAATATATTAATATATAAATGCATATGCCACTGTATGGTGATGTAACCAAGTGGTGTCCCATTTCATAGGTTTTTGTTTTCACACCTACCCCTTACCCCTTGGTTTCAAGGGCCAAGGGGTAG
>NC_045747.1:35114344-35116450 GCF_008692095.1 Etheostoma spectabile | reverse complement strand
CAAGGGGTAGGGGTAAGACAGAGAAATGGGATTCAGCCCTACTCTATTTGTAAAGTTACTTGAGATAAGCTTGTTATGAATTGATACTATAAATAAAATTGAATTGTTACCATAGAGCAGTGATTCCCAAAGTGGGGGTCGGGACCCCCAGGGGGGTCGCGAGCCAGAGAGGGGGGGTCGCGAGCTGATTTCCAGAAATAAAATAAAAATTTAAAAACGATTAGAAATAGCATAGAGTTAGCTATGATTTTAACACAAGATAAAACTAGTGGCTAAATTTAAAATAAAACCAATAACTAAATAAAAAGGGAACAGCTGTTTTGATTTTCTTTCTTTCCGAGTAGTGTCTCCAACATTAACACTACAACTGCCGGGATTCCGGTCATTTTGACCGCAAGATCTAAACCTAATCTGTCCTGATAAATACCTAATTGCAATTTTAATGCAGGTATTGTGTAGGATATCTTTAGAAAAAATAAATAACACCAAAATGTAAATTTAACGTGTTTTATATACACTTGAGTTGCCCAGGTGCTTCAATAACTCATATCATGGCATAGAAAACGTAATTATTCCATTCACATCTGAAAAATATGGTATGTAAACATGCAAATAACACCTAAAGTATTTCTTTGAACATTTATACCTAACGTAAACTGTCACTGCCTCCGTGTTGGTGTCTGCTGTGGTGCGCATGCTCCTCGGACGCGCCCCCCCCCCGCTGCTCGGACGCCGCCCCGCCTCCTTCCTCCTCTAAACTCGTGTCTCAGGTCTCTCCAGTTGCTGCCTGAACTTCTCCAGACAATGTCCCTGCTGGTGCCTCTTGGAGAGGATGTGTGGTGATTCCAGGCAGTTTGAGGATGGATAAAGTTGTATAACACGTAGGCAGCCACGGCCATAGCTCCGTGTCCCGCTCCTTCCACAGAGCGAGGCCCGGCGCTGCCTTCTGGTAAAGAACGGAGTCCATCCACGCCGTACTCATGGTGGTAGCAGCGTTACCTACTCTGGCTTTACCTTCGGGCCATCGTGATGCCCACCCTTGTTACTCCAGACGCTTATGACGTTTCTCTGACAGAGACGCTGATGGTAACTAAGCAACCAATTTGCATCTTCAACCGTGCGAAAGATTAAAACCAACACACGAAATACCGAATACTGTATGGCGAAATAGTAAAAGGGATTTTATTTTTTTTTGGCCTGTGTGTAATGTATATAAAAACTATTTTAAATTAAAATTAGAGCTTTTAATTGCTGTGCTCCAAAATATACACACACCTCATTAGGTGAGATTAAGTTCAAATTAAAGTAATGAGTAAATTACGTGTAGATAATGTATGGCTGTTGTGTTATTTTGTGCGTCATATGCTATGTTTGGATACGCCTGTAGTGCGTGCGCGATTGCGCGCAATGTTATAGTAAATGTAAATGTAAATGTGCTGTATTTATATAGCGCTTTTCCAGTCTTAACAACTGCTCAAAGCGCTTTTACATCTACAGGAAACATTCACCATTCACACACATTCATACACTGTGGCCGGGGCTGCCGTACAAGGTGCCACCTGCTCATCAGATATACATTCATACACACTCACACTCCGATGCGCAGCACCAGGGGCAACTCGGGGTTCAGTGTCTTGCCCAAGGACACTTCGACAATGACTGCAGGGGCGGGGATCGAACCACCAACCTTCCGATTGGAAGGCAACCGCTCTACCACTGAGCCAAAGCCGCCCCGTGGGGGGGGGGTCGCGAGTCACTTGCACCGTTACTTTGGGGGTCGCGGGCTGAAAGTTTTGGGAACCCCTGCCATAGAGGACCTTGATCAACTAAACTAATCATGCACCACAGGTGGAGCTCCATGATTACTGCTTTGATGTAGAAAAGGTGAGGTGAGATAATCTCTCACACAATATAACACTGACCATCAATAAAAGTGTTAAAATATGACGAGGGGAGGTAGAATTGGCATCAGCTGTTTGCTTGGCCATTAAGTGGTATTTCAGACTGGGCGTGCTGCGATGATCACTCCGTTTACAACAACAAAACACATAATTTGGCAACTTAAAAAAACCCAACAACTTTCCATTCAGAATCTTATTGGCATCC
>NC_045747.1:35111313-35114334 GCF_008692095.1 Etheostoma spectabile | reverse complement strand
GCGTCTCGCGCTCGCCATCCACTCAAAACGTAACGTTACTACTCTTTGGTCGACTCGCAAGCCCAAACAAGTGTGTGCGTTGTGGGTCTGTGTACATGGCGGGCAACGGATTTTCCTTTCGAAATTAAAAATTAAAAATAAACTCATCTTGAGCTTCCTGTTAGTACAGTTACTCTAAAAAAAAAAAAAAACCTGCTCTCACTCTGCAGTCTATCGCTCTGTAGTCTATCACTCTGCAACAAGTAAAAAGTTATGTAGTGGAATCTAGTAGAAGTACTAATGTTAGTATTCTACATTGGCAGGCAAGGTTGAAAAACAGGTTTTACTTGCCGGAGTAGAAAGGCAAGTGGTCTTTACACAATCAGGAAGTCAGACAGGCTCAGCGTGCACGGTCACATTCAGCACATGCAATATCACATTAGCTAGACTAGTCTTATAAATAAAGTCTGCAAACTAAGACCATTGTGTATTCAAGGCACGTAAGGGGTTAAACTGTTCATAGGCGTAACACTCAACACTTCAACTCTTAAAATATTTGTTTGTTTTGGTTGTTCGTTTTCTCTTATTGGTTCATTTTAATGAACATAAAATTAGCTCTATCTGACTATAGGTGTATGCAGTGCCGTCATTACCTTATCTGGAATACTGCTTCTGATAGATAGCCTTTCATACTTGAGAAATGTTAAATTTGAATGTATAACGTTGGGCTGTTATTTCTGAATGCGCCAACGGTTAATACCACCAACGTTACATAGAATTTGCCAACATTTGTGGCACAAACCAGCTTCCTTGAAGGAAATAGCTAACGTTACTTAACGTTACGACGCAACCACGCTGCTCTCCATCACTGGCGTCACATTAGCTATGTCCGTGTGGGTGGAAAGAAACACCCACATCTACCAAAACAATACACACAAACCAGAACACTTTCAGTTCAACACACTTAGCTAAGTTGCACTATACTTTTGTGACAGTAGGCATACGGTTTGTAGGCATACATGCACTTTAGCCAAGTGTAACATCCCTGCTAGTCAAGACAGTGTTCCATTCATGCTCGGCAACATACCCCACCCCGCGCGAAACACAAGAGAAAGCATTCAATTGAAAAAGTGGGCCAAGAGCTCGAAGAGAGCTTATCAAACAAGACTAAAATTTACCTGAAGTGTCTTTCAAAGAGTTTTCTCGGCGAGAAGGTTGATACCGAACGTCTAACGTGTGTTGGCACACCTCCCTTTCTTCTCAAGCGTGGCACTGAGCACACACCCTGCGCAAGCGAACTTTTTGCGGATGCCCAGTGCCGAAGATAGCATGAGCACGAGAACCTGAGGCACTGAAAAAGACGGGAGGCAGAACCGTCGCTGTGGAAATGTAGGAGGCAGCTTTGACGCATGCGCTGGAGCAATGACCAGGGACTATTTTACGATAAGATAATGAGATAAAATAAGGTTACTTTTTCAAAGTGGTACAAACAAAATGTAAATTATATGCTTACCAGAATCAGGCTGGACATGTATGTGCACTCATAGAAACCATTTGACTCTGTTTCCTTTTTTACCCAACTTGTAGCAAATTGTAAAAAAGTAAAAAATCCTTCTTTACTGGACTGTGGGGTGAACGTAGGCTATCGCACCGCATTTTATCTATCATAGAACGGAACTTTGCTTTTGCACGTTTTATTGTAGGGAAACACCTCTGGACACTTTGTTAGTGTCACAGTGAGCGCTCTTCGTTTTCCATTTCTGTGTGCAGGGACCTCCAGCCATGGAGATCCACGCTCCACGGACACGTTTTTTGGAGGAACCATGGCTGTAGGCTATAGGAACAGTGGCGGATGCAGAACGGGACAGATGGGTGGGCCTGGATTAAGTCGAGGTGGGCCTGAATACAGGGTGTCCCAAATTCAAAGCACTTGTCCCAAATGCAGGAAATATGAGGCTTTCTTTAAAAAAAAAAAAGCTGTTGAAGTTGTGAGAAACTTTCAATCTGCCAGACCCCAGTGTGCTAGGACCAGTGGTGTAGTCTAATGTATTGTAGTGGGTATACTGTACTGTATATGTATGGGCCAGGATGGTATATGTATATGTATGGGCCATATAGTGGGATATCTGGGTGTCCTCGCCCAGGAGAATTTTGAGCATCAAAGACTTAATTTCTTGCATTCTGACACACTTTAATGCACCAACTTACGGTGGAATCCGTAAATATAATTCATTAATATCTTTAATTGGCCTGTGCAAAGAAAAAACAGATGATAATTCAAAACATCAAAATAATAATGAAAAGTATGTTATTACATGTTATTGCGCATTTTTAAGTGGGTATTTGGAAATCCTGCAGCTGTCTTAGTGGGTATACTGCATAACTGCTTATCACGTAGACCACACCACTGGCTGGGGCAGTAAAACATAGCTCCTTAGACTGTGGCCGTTTTTGAAATCGCCTACGGCATACTGCAGATGACTGCGGTATGCATTATGCATATCTACTGAGTATGATTCTGAACTGAAATTTGAATGGTATTAGAAGAAGACTGACAGCTCTAATATACAGCATATGTTATAATGTATTTACAAGACTGGCCCTCTCCTCTGCCTGCTCCGTGGCCGGTGTGTGTGAGTATCGGCCCAATCCATGGTTGTGGTGATGCGGGCCAGCTGTCAATGGGGTGGTGTGTGGTCAAAAGGTGAGATCCACATTAGTACAATCCACATTTTTTTCTTTTATTGGTTTAGTTAGCCTATACTTATAAATGGATTTCATGCAAATATCACTGCATTTCTGGATGAGCAAAATTCATACCAAAATTATATATGGCTATGAAAATGATGACACAACTACAGACACTATAAAGCTATACTCTACACACATATTATAATGAAATACATACAGCGGGACCTGTTTTCAAAAACAGTTTTAGTATAAACTAAGTACAGTTTTGAGGTACTTTACTTTACTTTACTTTACCATTTTTAATATATACTTATATTCTACAACAGGGGTTCCCAAAACTTTCAGCCCACG
>NC_045747.1:35110702-35111303 GCF_008692095.1 Etheostoma spectabile | reverse complement strand
TAACGGTGCAAGTGACTCGCGACCCCCCCGCTATAGACATATATAAACATTGCGCGCAATCGCGCACGCACAACAGGCGTCTCCAAACTCGAGCATGTTGACAACACAAAATAACACAACAACCATAAAATTATTCTACAGTAATTTACTCATTACTTTAATTTGAACTTAACCTCATGAGATGGATGTGCAGTATGTTTGTAGCACAGCAAATCCAATCTTGGTTTAATGTTGGAGACTGCTACTCGGAGATTATCCTCCACATTCAATCGTTCTGTATTTATTTTTATGGTACGTCAGTGCCGAGAAAGTCTTTTGGCACAAGTAGGTAGTGCCAAACGGCATTAGCACATCCAAAGCCGCCCTGGATAGCTGTGGGTTTCCCTCTCAACTGAAATCCCAAAACTCAGCCAGCGTCTTAGAACTAAACGCTGTCTTCAAGGTTCGGTTGCTTGACAGTTAAACCGAAGCGTCCTCCAGCTCGGATGTCAGATGATTTGCCCTCGTTTCAGTGAATTGTTGAAGTGTTCCAGGAGGGCTTGAAGGTGGGTAGTGGTAGGCTTTTTCACTATTTTATTTTAAATTTAGCCACTAGTTTTAT
>NC_045747.1:35110594-35110692 GCF_008692095.1 Etheostoma spectabile | reverse complement strand
AATCATGGCTAACAAATGCTATTTCTAATCGTTTTTAAATTTTTATTTTATTTCTGGAAATCAACTTGTGACCCCCCCTCTCTGGCTCGCGACCCCCC
>NC_045747.1:35108554-35110584 GCF_008692095.1 Etheostoma spectabile | reverse complement strand
GACCCCCACTTTGGGAATCACTGCTCTACAACACGTCATGTCAGAAGGAAATATTGTAGTTTTTTCTGCACTACACTTATAGTTACTGTTTACATAAAAAATAACCTATATGATATGCTTGAATGATATGATGCAGTATCATACTGTACTACTAATCTACCCAGTAGTATACAAAGTAGCCTATAAAAAAAAACACTCTGAAAGGAGCCATTCAACATGTTACTTCTACTTATATACTTTAAATAGCCTACATTTTGCTGATAATACTTTTGTAATTTTACTTTAGTTACATTTTGAGAACTTTTATAATGAAGTAGTAATTAGTAATTATGGTCATAATTTAGTCCCCTCTTTTTCTACTTCCCCTCTCTCTGTGTGTGTGATGTTTGGTTGAAGAACACACTTGCATACATCTCTCTGTTCTCCCCTTTTCACCCATGGTCACATTTCTCTGGTTTCTTCATTTTGGTCATATAGTTTGGACTGAAGAAGTTTGTGCTCAATCGTAAAAAAATAAAAAAAAATAAAAAAATAAATAAATAAAGATGAATGTCTGTGACATATTCAACAAACGATTACAGACATTGAAGCAATATTTATTAAATGTGTCAGTTATGTAAGGTTGCTGGTATGATGATCTATTTTTGCTATTTTCGTGTGATTCACAGATAAAATAGATAGGAAGAGGATGAGGAGTGTCTGCCGGGATAGGAGAAAAACGTGCTCTGGATTATTGGCATTTCTTTAAACCAATCAAAATCGTCTTGGGTGGCACAAACGCTGGACGCAATAATGGGGCCGCTGCAAAATAACCCCAGTAATGAACTTGTTTTGGTAGAACATGTGTACTTTTAAAGGTTGTTTTGGTTGTGCAACAGAAAACTCAGATTGGACAAATAGTCTACCTAGTTGTCTGGATTTACCCTGCAGAGATCTGAGGAGCAGTTAACCATTGTCCTCAGAAATGTATAAAAAGTATAAAATGCCAACACAAAGAAAGTGGAATGTGACGGACACCCGGCCAAAAAGAAGGACATTTCTATTGGCAACGGAGCACTCCCAGAAGTAGAACGTTGTGGCTATAGACTAGGGAGTAGTAAACTACATCTAGTTTAACTACATTCTGCAGCATAGCTTGCTGGTAGTTCAACCACATTCATATTTGCATAGTGATTAAAGTCTGTTTTGCCACTTTTTGTGTAGTCAGCTACTGAAACAACAAACAATTTTGGGCCATATAAGGAATGATTTTAAAATTTTATTTTACTATTGCTCTTTATTATATTTGAACCCCTTGGACCACCTTTCATCCTGATCGCTGTGACCAATGCATTTGTCAGGCAGCCACTTTTGTTTAGGACAGGTTGAGACCAAAAGCCTGGCTATTTTCACATCATAGTCACCATTGCAAATATTGGATCGAATTTCTTCACAGGCCACATATCTCTCTTCAACATCTGACACTGAAAGTGGATTTTGCAGATGGACAAATCAGGAGAAAATGAACTTTGTTTGAAACCTATTTCCGTCTCTGGAACAAACTTGCGCAGGATCTGGCAACAGAGATAACAAAACAAATTTTTGTAATGCTAAATATGGCATTTAGCTGTGTAGATACTGGAAGAGTTCAAGCGCAGAGCTTGAAGTCTTCTTCATATGAACCAGGAGAACTAGCCTAATCATTTTACTACCAAGTATAATTACCAAACATTTATATGAGTGTACAATGAAACACAAACACCCATATATATTTCCATTGTTGTTTATTGGGCAGTATTTCTCACAGGCAATAATAATCATTGTCATAATAGTGCACTTTTCCTTTTTTTATAATTATACTACAGACATTTATCTTTGTCGTTGTTGTCATCATCCTCGTCATCAATAATTAGCTGTTTTCTCGACCCACCCTCCCCTACACACCTCCCTCCATTTTTTTCATAAATTCCTCCTTCTACTGTGTGGATTGGAGGTTTACAAGATGGGTGGTTGGGTGGGTGGGTGGGTGGGGTGTGGAAGGGTCAGTTGTG
>NC_045747.1:35090061-35108544 GCF_008692095.1 Etheostoma spectabile | reverse complement strand
CGGGTGGGACACAAGAGATTACAGTCGTACAATTCTTACTGCGGAAGAAGAATGAGCAATAATGATGAGACGAAGAATGGTACGGTGACTACAGTGTCGATAAAAGATAGTGAACGCTACATAGATATGGATGGCATACAATGGAGACGGAGACAAGCACACAGTGTATACGAACGTATACAGCGTATGCGTCAAAGTATACAGTGTATAAAATGTATACAAGGGGAGGGGATGAGTGGACGATTATATGAGGGGGGAGGGGGGATATGTGCAGTTGGGATAAGAATGGCTGTGGAGAAGTATTCAAGAGATACAAAGAGGAGGAATGGGGGTGGGGGGTACAAAATGTAAAGTGAATGGGAGGATGGGGATGTAAAGGAGAAATGAGGGAGGGTGAGATTTCTTTCAATGGGAGAGTTTTGAGAGCAGGGGAGTCTCTCAACCGCAAATGTGCCAAGGGTGCCTTTGTGTCTTTGAATGGAGTTTGATGCAAACTTTGCTCAAAGTAGAGCAAAATCTGGAGCCTTTTTGCCTTATTATTTTCCTCTTTTCATTCATATCCTTTAACTAGCTTCTTTCTTACTAAAGTGGATGTAACGTGAAGTTGACTCAGAAAAAAAAGAAGAGAAAAAAAAAGGCCATGACATAACACTCTCTTTCAAGTATGTGTGTAACCTTTAGGGCGTTTTCACACCCATAGTTTGTTTGCTTTGGTCCAAATCAGTTGGTGAGTTTGTAAAATTCTTTAGCGAAGTTGAACCGCACCAGCAGGGCAAACAAACTCTAGTTTGAATCAACTGAACTAAACAAGGCAGGGCCCCTACACATCCCTGACCTTTGACTTTTCAGATGGAAAATCTTCCTTGATTATGTCCACCGAGCCAATAGTTTTCTCAGAGCTTTCTCAGAGTATTCCAAAACCTCAACTGTGGCTACGATGCACTTGTCACATAGGATATCCGGAAAAAGTTCAGTTTGCATTTGGATGTTAATGTTTGTGTAATGTGCGTAGACAGATTCTTGGATGTTTAAGTACAATTGCTAACCACTTTCCAGTTTTCCAGGAATTTGTGAGAGACTTCAAACCTGGCAGTTAAAACTGCAAAATGTAATGTAGTTTGTTTCCATTCTTGTTCAGCAGCTTCAGTGCACCCTTTTGAAAGTCAAGTGGGAATGTGTAATATGTGCATTGGTTGGCATGAATAAACGCAGTGTTTCACAGGGAATGAATATATTTGTGTTTTGCAGTTACCGTTAATAAATTATCTAGCATTCCAGTCTACAGCCATGCTAGCAGCTCTGTGAGGCACTACTTAGCCACAGCGGTGCTTTGAGCTAAATGCTAACTGGTTTGGCAGGTATCATGTTATCCATGTTAACCTTTGTAGTTTAACTTGTAAGCATGCTATTGTTTGCTAGTTAGCTCTGAACACAAAGTACAGCTGAGGCTGATGGGAATGTCAGTATTTTGCAGGTATTTCGTAATATAAACCAAAGTATTGGGACACATTTGCACATTGACCGGATGATTGAGCTTGATGTCAAGGGGATCACCAGAGTCATGTTTCCTACATACATGCAGACACAGACGATCTAATAACAAATTCCTGCTCTCTTTTGCCTCGGGTGTGACTCAACAGAAGCCTGAAGGTGTGAAAAAACTGTTTTGTTTGAAAGCAAAAAGTCCTCGCCATCAAGCTTATCTCTCACTACGTGTGTGGAATTTCAGTTGTGATAAAAATGTGAACAGCTATGGTAGACGACAGTGTTAAATGAACAAAACAAAAACCAGACGGGTGTAAAAAGAAATTAAACAAACACAATTTTGCTGCACGCAACTTTTTTTTCTTTGTTAAAAAAAGGAGCTGTGTTTTTGTCAGGTTTTCTCAGGGAAAGCTGGTGACATTTCCCTGTCTCAACCCATCTCCTCCTTTCAACAAATACATGGCAAATAAATAAATAAATACATTTTCAATAAATATGTGGAAACCAAAATATGTTTACACTCTTGCAATAATTTCCAGAGGTTTTGACATTCACATGGTTGGCGCCGCCCTCTATTTTGCTGGTGGCAAACACGAAAACATAAACATAAACACACACACACACACACACACACACACACACACACACACACACACACACACACACACACACACACACACACACAAAGACAGGAGCAGAGTAGAAAAAAAGGTATGGAAAGTAAAAAAATCTAATAAGCTAAATTTCATTCTTCATGTGTGGCTTCATTCCCCCGACCCCCATCCAGGCAGTATGTGTGCAGTGATTTTATGACAACAGACACACAAGAGTTATTTTTCTTTCTTTCTTTTCTCTTTTTTCCTTTTTGTGAAAAGTACATAATTTGTTCATTTCCACCTGTCCTCCCCCCATCTTTCCTTTCAGAGAAGCAGCAAAGGGTTGAGGCTTATGCTGGGGCGTTGGTGTCGCCCTGCATCCTCATGCATCTATTGTTAAACAAAAATGAACATAGGAAGTGTTTTGGTTGCCTAATTGTGGTTTGGCTGTCAGCCTATTCTAACTATACTTTTCCATCATCTTCAATAACTATCATTCCATGGACTTGAAATCTATATTCCCGGGCCAATATGTACATTGAAAAAGTTACAGGTCACTGTAATAGTTTCTCCTATCCATACTGGCCGTGAAGTTGTCCTTTCCTAAAGTGACTCCAACATGAGAACTAGGAGACAAAAACCACAGTACAAAAATGCGCACGACACATATGCAGTTTACAATGGTAATGGTGGCAGACTTGCCACCTGAAATACTGAGTCATTCTTGACCCAATGGGTCCATGACATTAGTAAAAGGTAGATTATTTACTAGCTAGAATCTGTCAATTTTGCCAGCTGAAATAACAACTGTGACTGGCAGATTTTATCAGCGGTAAACTAATAGCTAATTAAGCTAGCGGTAGCTCCATGAGTTGAAAAAAAAGCTGAGACTGACTCTTTTAAAAATGGGGACCTGTGAAGGGATCTTAAAGCTTTAGTGCACAGCTATTTTATACAGGGGTGACCCAGAATAGTCTAAATATTTTATCTTTGATCAAAGGAGCCTTATTCAAATTATAATCTCCCAGTCGAATCTTCGCAGAGGCTTTATGAAACAAGGATCATGCCATTTTAGCTATATGGGGGTTAATATGCAGCCTATTATGATATAAATATCAACATCTATTACGGTAAATAAGCATGTGAATAGAATTCTTTTAATAAATCTTTTAAAAGTGCATGATTAAATCCAACCGTTTTATGACAAATTTAGGTTTCCATGATCCATGACCAATGGAGGAGCTTGGCGGCAGGGATTTAAACCTTTAACTGAAAAGGTCTGAGAAAAGATAACCTAAAGTGTGTTTGCACTTTGAATAGTAAAAGTTGATCCAAAGTAAGGTGCCACCGAACGATCCGTCCAACCCAACGATCACCAAATCCTGCACACCAGACCAGCAAGCGATGTATGGCGATACATGCATTGAGGAAACGTTAGAGTTTGCATTTAAGCCATTGCCAAATTAGTTGATACAAAGCTAATTAAGACTGTCAGCTCCACACAACTCTTTCTCTATTTCTCAGTATGGCTATGTGTACAAAATGTTGAAGTCCAGCAATTTTCGCTCACAGAAGCTTGAAGGAAGATAATTACCTCTACTGAAGAGTCCATCATGTTTCTTTAATCCTCTGTGTCCTCCTTGGCTACAAGTAACTGTTTGGAGGAGGGGTGGGGTGGTGAGTGACACTTTTGTTGTCATTACTTAAAAATTCCTCTTAAGGGGGAAACAGAAACTATGCACTTGATAGCTATATATGTAGCATTGAGCTAAAAGTACATTCAAAATCATGCATGGTATACCAAATGTTAGTTAGGCTAGCTCAGACTGCTGACGCCGCATATTAGCTTGTCTGTGGACTTTTTTCTCTATCTTTTACAGTGGTGTCACACTTGAAAGGGATTCTTTCACAGCCAGCATGTACAGGACAATATAGCAAACTATAACTCTTTCAATGTACATATGGCATATGAATTTTATATTGAGAGAGACTTGGAAAAAGATCCTCACCTAACAGAATTGGCTATCACTGCCTATCTCTAAGTTAGCTCTACATTTTTGCTGCTAGTTTTTCTCTTGTCCTTCCTTTGCTACCCACTCAATACATCCTGCTAGCTATCCTCTGTTTAGTCTCTATCTATCTATTCATCTCTTCTCCTCCGGCGGGAGATTTCACTTGAGACATTCTACCCGTGGTGTGACTAGTGTCCTCCAAATGGGGCTAAATCTACCTAGCTATCAACTTTTTCTCCTCCATTAAAGGCAATGTGGTGTCATAGCTTCAGTGTAATTCAGAAACAATTGTGGGAATTTATGCTCTCAAACACTTGAGGGAAAGTTGTCTAGTCTGTCTCGTTTTGATATTTCCTTCGTTGTGGGGCTACAGAACGTAGACCACCTCAGATCCATTCTCCGTCATTTCTTTCTCTGCTCTCAGATTCCTTGATTGTTTGCTAATTATCTATAGATAAAATCCACTTTAACAATCAAGTCCAAATCAAGACTCTTCCTGTAATTATTTCTCAAATGACAAATCCTCATTTTGTTGCATTGCTTGAGAAGACACAAGACACTATTTGCCTTGAATTAGAAAGTCAGGAGAAGAGAGAGGTGAGGTTTTCCAGTTTGGGTCAGGTTTGTGTTGAGGAGACGTGATGTTCCCAGTGACAGATTGCTGATCAGGAAATGATAAAAGAGAATGTCTTACAGGACTCTGTCATTGGCCAGAATCTTCCTGGGCCATTTTGACCAACTGATGGAGGTTTCCTGTTGGATTTGAACAATGTGCTGCATGTGACAGGTCGGTGGGAAGGTTATGTGCTTTCTTGATTCGTCGAAACGGGGTGAACTACGTGTATCCCTGGCTGTGAGCTTTTCCTTTAATTCTCTGGTAAGGTGGAGACCTTTTGGGACATCTTGACTTTGGGCTCCCCCGGGGGTGAATCTGCCTATGAAGGCTGAATAGAGATCAGCTCAATCTGCCCCCGCCACCTCCACAAGTATACATTTCTGCTAAAATCAGCCATTTGTAAGCAATTCTCCATCCCGAAATCAGCTTCAGGGTAAAAACTTCTCCCTCCCCTTCCATCCCATTGCTTTGGAATAATGGTAGAATGCAAGGCAGGAAGAAATTAAATAGTGAAGGAAATAACATGGGTAGGATTGAGGGAAGGAAGAGAAAAAAGGCCAGACAGATGACCCTCGCCTCTCTTCCCCAACATTCTCTTCAGGGATGAGACTGTGTCCCGTTGGACGATGAGAGGAGTCTGGTCTTGTCTTTCCCCGAGCCCTGCCTTTGTACGGTAGTTCCGCTGCTGCTGCTGCCGCTTCCGCTCTCTCCGTCTGCCGCACGTTCCTTCTCTCCCCGCTCCGATCCGCTTTCGGAACGCCTGGAGTTCTGACGCGAAGGCGTGCTGGGCTGTCGGGAAAGCTGACCGTTCTTCTCATCTGGGGGGCCAGAGGTAAAATCGGCGAGAGAGGACGTGAAACAAACAACTAAACTACTGGAATGTGTGTGGGTGTGTGTGTGTGTGCGTGTGTGTGTCTGTCTTACCAGCCAGTGCCTGCACAGATGGCTGATCATGTGTACTCAGGAGCTGAGCCTGGATTGTTTCCACCACTCTCTTGAATCTGCGACTGGGACCTAATAGAAAAGAGAATGATCTTGTCAGTCATTTCAGGTTGCCCGTTTTGTTTAAGTCTAAAAGTGTGTAAATTAAAACTCCAATTTTAAATACAGAAACAGAAATTCAGCTTCAAGGACAGCGGTGGAAGAAGTATTCAGATCCTTTACTTAAGTAAAAGTACTAATACCACAATGTAAAAAAATACAAGTAAAAGTCCTGCATTGAAAATTTTACTTAAGTAAATGTAAGTATCATCAAGGAAATGTACTTAAAGTATTAAAAGAAAAAAAATCATTCTCTCTGTCTTCCCCATAAACACTCCTACCTGTTATTAGAGTGAAGGTGACACTGTAGATGCCCATCCCTTGTTTCCCTTCCCCCTCTGCTCGTTCCCTCTCTCGCTCCCTCTCTCCCTCGGAGAAAGCAATGTCCACCTACAGGAGAGAAGGACCATGTATTATTAGTTTGTGTGCTTCTCTCACTCTTAATCTTGGTGTACCATGGTTGTATCTGTTGGGCTTTTAATACTACCACTGGGACTGGGGGGCACTGAACTTCCAATTGTACACATTAAATGCTCTCAGTTGTTAAAATATGTAACTGTAAATCCAAAGCAGAACAAAAGAACATCAAATATAAAGTCAAAATATGATTACATGAACATACATTATACATCAAACATACATAAATGCTGCTTAAATTCTAGCTAAAGCTGCTTAAAAAGATTTGGTTCGCATGCAATTGGATGTACATTTGTAGTGACGCTATTGAATTTCCGTGATGCTTACAACAATAAACCTTGCAACTTTGATTGAAACAATCAGAGATTAACAAGGAGCACTGAGACGTTGACTAGAATTTGATATAAACCTCTGTGGGTTTAAATGTTTTTTTTTCATTTGAGTTAGGAGGGTTGGTTCTCAAGTCGGAAGAGAGTAAAAATGTAACAATACTTGGAACTTGACGGGCTTCTGGAAGACCGAGGGGCCACCAGAGGACTTGTACTCTGCCCGGAAACTGTTCTGAGACACCACACTGTGGCTCAGGGATGGGATCTGGAAAGACAAAAGAAAAGGGTGACACTCAGTGAAAAAGATCATATACTCAATCTGTGCCTTTAAAGAGCACCTATTATACTACTTTTCTACTCTTAGTTTTTGATTCAGGGCTCCTATAGATAGATAGATAGATAGATAGATAGATAGATAGATAGATAAGTAGAGATGATCCCAAAAATATGGGAATTACAGTGTTACAGCAGCACACAAAAATATACACACATACAATATACATGAAATAATATAATAATAACAAATATAAGAATAAAATATAAGAACAAATATTAAATATATACAGATGGAAAAAACAAAATGTGCAACTGTTTAGTATATTGCAAAATGTAAATGAACCAATCGTGCCGTTGCCCTTATTGCAATATTGTGTGTCTCAGAGTCTCATCTAGCACCCAGGGATGACGTGTTGAAGAGTTTTATTGTCTGTGGTAGGAATGATTTCCTGTAGCGGTCCGTGCGGCATTTTAACTGTTGGAGCCTCTTTGAGAAGCTGCTCCTCTGTTGGACCAGTGTGGGGTGGAGAGGGTGGTCAGAGCAGCCTGACACAATTCACGGCATAATAAACTATGTAGATCGTGGGGAACTTCCCATCATCTCTGCACTTTCTGCAGCTCTTCTGAAAGCTTGGTTTAGGTTATGAAGTTATGTAACGTAACGTAAATCATTGTGTAACCTAGCCAACGTTAGTATAGCAGCACCCTCTCTCCCACAAAATGTGTGGAGCTTGCTAGCTAGCTAGACCCAGTTCCTTTAGATACGTTACAGAATTATATGTGCTGCTTAACATTACGTTACCTTACTTTATAAATTATTATTAAAGTTATATTGTTTACCTTTGGTGTTATCCGTGGGGGACGTGTGGCTTAGCTTATAATAGACCTACTCATAAGGCAGCAAGAACATGATACAGTGTAGCGTTACTACAACAATGTTCAACTCGCTCCTAAAGTAGGGTGACCAGATTTCTCAGATAAAATCCGGGGACATTTTCAGCTCAGAAGAATATATACCTCCAAAACACGTCATGTTTTTATTTTTGTAAAACTTAAAACGGGGACACTAGATCTAGAGCCGTTTTCATTAGGGGGTGAGCCCCCCCCCCAAAGATCTGATCCTAGAATCGCCCCAGCTGCTACTTCATACTTTTACTCCGCTACACCTCAGAGGGGAATGTTGTAATGTTTACTGAACTACATTTATCTAGACAGCTTTAGCTTGTTTTGCTTCTGCAACGGCTCATTGAGTATTGGATACAATAAAAACTATTGAGGAAAGATTTTCCTTTGACATTGACCCAGTATTAAACAAGATCGTTGCAGTCGGCAGCAGAGAAATAAGCTACAATGTAAGTTAACAGGATAATTGTCCAGCTTGTATTTACGTTCATAAAAGTGATGGTTTTGCAACTGACTTACTGACGTTGAAGATGTGTACACTATTGCCTTCAACGCCACAAAGGGTATTATATAATAATGATGCAAGTTGTCTTATCTAACCTCCGATCTAAGCTTGATTGTACTCACAGAAAGAAAAGCATGGACGATGTCAGCCTTGATGGAGCTGAGTGGCTTGTCTCGAATCATAACAAAGATCTGCTCCTCCTTCTCCAGGCTGATGAAGTTGCCAAACCAGGACTTCTTAGCCAGTCTGCAAATTAAGTGTTTGATATGTAACACATCAGTTTATTGCCACATGGGCTGGGTATCGTCCAACAATGTGCCAATACCAATACTGCGACTTTGATACTGGTTCCTGAGGGACACTTTTCTTGATACCAAATTCTCAATATCAAATTTCTGGAAACCGTTTAAAAAAAACAAATTACAACATTAAAAATTACGACACCATCTTTTAATTTATTTTTCAGCTCCTACTACGTGAGCCCCGTCTCTGTGCAACAGAGTTTTTCCTGTGCCTCTACGACGTGTAACGTTAGACAGACAATCACACGCATTAATAGATCTTGCTAAAAGCATGCTACATGCTTATTGACTCACCGATGCTGATGAGATTTGCTCCTTAGATACTAAAATAGTTCACTGCTTTACCCTTTCCAACGAGGGAACTAAAGCCGTTCTGCGCTTTCTTTCAAACCACCATATTCTTTTGACAAAAACAGTAATTTTACCTTGCAAAAAACAACAACAAAGGTTGCCGGTCTACCACTGCCATGATGTTAGTTAGTGTTAATTTGTTATTGGGTTTTAAAAGGATTCGTTGAGGTAGAGCAGTGAAAATATTCTAAACATAGCATACAATTAAACCAATATTGCTTTTTTTAAGGTGGGCCTTTTTTTAGGTGGCTAAAATATGTTTGCTTAGCTTCTGTGTCGGTACTCCTGTCTGCTGATATTTGCGTTTTTACCTGTATCGGCATTGGCCGATTCGCGGCTACTGCGTTCGTCGATTTTCCCGGCATTATTTACCGACAGGTGTCCACACAGGCAGCTCTGTGTCGCTAGAGACACTGTACATTTTACGTGCAGACCATGCACTGCCTCTCCCCATTAGCAGAGTACTGGAAGTCGGTGTTGTGTGCTTTCTGGTTTTTCCACCTACTGCTCTCCGAGCTTGTCCAGATGCCGTGGAAACCTATCAACGGCTACCCACGTTGACAGATTTGCTAAATATTCATTAACATTTCACTGGCCTCTGCATGTCGCACCTCAACATAAACTGAACTGACCTGAATATCTGAGAACTACATTACTACAACATTCTACAGCAGGAAAAATGTGTTTTAAAAGAAATTAGGGTGATCCTTGTCATGCTGGATTCAAACCCTCCTCAGCAAAAATAACAACATACAAAACCTCTTTGGTCTCCACTACACTATCAATAATCACATTCATTTCCAAGACATTATTTTTTCTCAGCAGTGAATCACTGTTTATCTATGTACTCCAAAACAACAGGTTACCTTGATTTAGGCTTAAAAACATAACTATATTGTGCACTATACTCCTGCTACACCTCTGCGCTATCCGTGTGCAGTATTAGCTCATTTTATTTTATGTTGAAAAATTGAAACCATGGCAGTCTTAAATTACAAATCAAGCACTTTCTTTCAACGGCTACTTTTAGGTTGTAAATAGTTGGATACTTTTAAAGGCTGATGAAAGTCTCCGTGGTACGGGTCTGTTGTAGAGGCTTCAATCTGAAACCAAATAAGTCCAAATAATGGAAGTTGCACCAGTCTTTTTTTCCCAACCACAGTTGTCAAATTGAAATGGAAAGTTCTATCTCGATTTTGGTAACAGTAGTAAAAGAAACCTCTGTTCTTAAGATCGAAAGCCTGAAAGCTCTTAATGCTACTGAATGGACATTGTGACAACAATGTTTTGTCAACAAACTGTTGAAATGTTGTATTGCACTTACAGTAGATAAAAAGTAGAGAAAGACAAACTAAGACACGTGTGGACTTACTCTGGACTGGACTCTGGAGTCAAACTGGACATGTCTTCTGATGTGGGGACTAAAAAAAAAGAAAAAGGGAGCGAAAGGGAGAAAGAAAGGAGAGAGGGAAAAAAGGAAACAGGCAGTGAGTCTTGATGATATGCCCTTATCTAATTACCTTAATTACAGATTATCACAGCCATTAGTCAACACAGACGCAGGCTCCAGGCTTGGACATGTGGTAGTTTATGGTAATAATAGATTGTATCTTGGAGAGTAGGAGACCTCAAATTTTTTTAAGCTGTTCCCACATCCATTATGAGTAGGGCAGGGTATCGTGGGTTCATTTTTATTCCGGTACCGATACCAATACCGTTTCTGAGCGATTCCTTTTTCAATACCAATTTTATTAAATCAATTTTAACAAAAAGAAATGACATGTTTGGTGAACATAAAGTTCACACTGATGAAGAAACATGTTACTTCATCCCACAGATGCAAATGGAGATGATTCACATCAGCATCACTTACTGTGTTTTTGTTTAAACCAGGGGTCTTCAACGTTTTTTAAGCCGAGGACCCCTTAACTGTGAGAGACGGATCAGGGACCCCTACTACATATAATGTATAAAATAACTTGCATAATAAACTAGCTCTACAATAACATGTAGGGTGGCATGACAGAAAGCCTACCATCACTGTGTTTTTTATTTTTTCTCCAAATAGGTTGATCTATATTTGTTAATAATATGTTGGATTTGTGTTGAGATGTTTTAGAGAGAGTTTTACGGCAATGTAAAGCACAACTTCCCACCACAAGTTTCATCTGTGACAAATTACAAGAATTACAGTATTCTTTAACATCCCGTGGCCTTCCATCCAGATACAATTTGGCACTTTATATGAAAGATTTTGGGCACCTCTGGTTTAAACATTTTCAACTTCACTCACCTTGCAGTTTGCGCCGATGGAAGCGTGGCGAGCCCAGAAGGTTGTTTTTGAATGAGTTGAGTCTTGTTCTCCAGTGGGCGGAGCTTGAACCGGCTAGACCACCACTGCCGCCCGGGCTGGAGGGCGGCGTCAGCGACAGCGAGGCCCCGCCGGCTCCGTCCGCTCTGGAAGAAGAAGACGAGGAGGAAGAGGAGGGAGGGGTGGTTGAGGAAGGGTGTTGGATTTGGTGCACAGGCGTGCCCAGCGGGGTGGGCAGCGGCGAGCCCTGCGGCGTGACCTGCGACACAGGAGGAGGGGTGGCAGAGGAGTTAGAGGATGAGTGGATGTTCTTGGACTTAAAGACAGATGGAGAGGGGAAGTTGAAGAAGCGTGGGATGGGGGAGAGGAGTGGAGAGGGGGATGGGGAAGGGGAGCGCGGAGTCTGCAGAGGGAGGGACTTCATGGAGTGGAGTTGGGGCCGGTCGGCGGGACCCTTTGAGGGCAGGGTCTGTGTTTTTGGGTCGGGCGCTGGGCGAGTAGGCCGAGAGGTGGTGGCACTTCCTGGTTTGGGGTCTTTGGAGGAAGGAGCGGAGGTGACTTCTGATTGGCTGAAAGTGAAGACCGGGCTCTGATGGGCAGACAGAGAGAGATGGGGAGAAGGAAGGAAAGAGGGATGGACAGATGAGAGAGAGCAATGGTCATGAATTATGGCTTAATGGAAAGGGTTCTTCAACAAGCCTAGATCAGATGCACCAAAGGGATGATGGATTTGGTGGTGTATGACTGAGAATATGACAGTATGATGGAAAAGCTAGCAACGGTTATCAGACAAAAACACAGGAAATTTGTTTTGTTGTTTTTGATGGCAAAAACTGAAATTTATATATTGAAGCTGCTGATAATACATATTTGTTGACTATATCTTCTCTGTGTTCAACAAGAAAAATAAACAGTTTTTTTTCACACAACACACAACACTACAGCGAGCTAACAAAGAAATCGACTGCAATTGATGAACAAAAATGATGATGTCTTCTGGATTACAATTTAAAGGATTAGGCTGGAATTATTCTATATTTTTCAACAGTTACAAAGAACAAACTTAACTCCAAAACTCACTGGTACCTATTGAAGATGCATATGTTTAGTTTGAATGCTGATTATATTCTTTAAACATTGGGACACTGTAGATTTGATCAAAGATTACTAGAAAATAGTGCAATTATTAAGGACTATTTTCAGCCATGGATGAATGCACATTTGGTACCCTAGTTATTATTTAAAGCAGTAGAATGGTGTATATGGGATTGATTTAAAATAAACCAAAGCGCCCATGTCCATGGATATTAAGGAACGCGGTACCCAGAGCAACTGTGTGGCTCATTGGTGTGTTTCAATAGTTTTTGGATAACAATGAAGCTCTATGGCACAGAAAAGTAACATTTATCAGGCTTTTAATACACAGAAATAAAAAAAACTTAGTTCAATTCATTCTGTGTTGGTTTTGTTTTTTTCATGGACTATGATCACCCTAATCCCTCAAATTTAAGATTCTTCTTCTCCCCTTCAAAGCCCTCCATCATCTTGCTCTTCCATACCTCTCTGACTTCCTTCAGCCCTACACTGCATCCCGACCACTCCAATCCTCCTCTTCCTTACTGCTTTTCACTCCGTCTGCCAGCCTGACCACAGTGGGGTTTAGAGCCTTCATCCATTATGCTCCTAAAATGGAATCATCCATTTGCACCATAGAGTCTCTACCCACCTTTAAAACAAAAACCCACCTTTTCCGAAAAGCCTACCCCACTTGACTCCACTCTCCATGAAAATAATGGATGGATTGCTTAATTTTCTATCTCAATCTTTTAAATGTTTGTTTTAATTTAATTATATTTGCCTTTTTAACTGTATTTTTGATTGTTTTAACTGTAAGGTATTCTTGGAAAAAGAACCCATGAATAAAATGGATTATCATTTTTATTGTTGTTATTATTATTATTATTATTATTATTAAATGTGCTTACATTGTACATACAATGCATGCAAATGACAGGGAAAGTCGGAGTTAACTCTAACACAATTTCTGAAGTGGTCTTTACAATACAGATGTACCCGCAACAGAAATGAAATAGTATTTATTATTTTTTGCAATCAATGTGTCCTACTGTATGCATAAAAATAGTTTTTGTAGAGTGTGCTTGGGTAAGCCTAAACTTAATTTCCCTACATTCCTAATGCACATCAGAAAGCTGTCTAATTCTAAATAAAGATGGTTGCATTATAGGTTTGTTAAAGGAATAGTTTGACATTTTGGAAAATACCCTTGACAAAACTTGGATTAAAAGATTGATGATTGATCATGTTTCTACCGATGTTACATCCGGTTAGCTTACAACTTAACATTAAGTCTGTAAGGCAAGCCTGACTCTGTCCAAATGTAAAAATCTCACAATAGTAATTATTTAACACATTATACATCTCATCATTTGTACTAAACTAAGCTAAACTAAACTGAGCTAAGCAGCTGCTGGTAACTTCATATTTACTGTATAAGCATGAGAGTGTAGATCTTGTAATCTAACTCTTTGCACAAAACGGAATTTGTCAAAATGTCAACCTGCTCCTAAACAAAACAGTAAAACAGTAGCTATAATATCTCTGAGATGCAAATAATTAACATCATATAAAGATAATGTGTTTGCTCATTAAAAGTTGGGTCACTGAATGTAAATAGATCAGTACAGCATATGTAGAAATACATTTCACCCTGTTGCTGCAAACTTCAATATTTGATGTAGTTTTAGTATGCTAAAAATGAGTGAACAGGTCAAACTGTCCATATTAATGCAAATTTCAGTGCAATCCTCCACTCTCCTGAGTCTAATAATTCAGTCAGAGCCAGGATCCGTTATAGGAGATTAAAATGGGTGAGATTATTTGGGAGAAAGCAGGTATCCAATGTTGTAGCTTCAAAATTTTACATGTTCTTGCAATATTAGGTTGGTTTAGTAGTGTCAGCGTGTAGATTGTTATATATTCATAACTTTGAATTTACTTAGGAGACTAATTTGAACTCAGTTAAACCCTAATTGTGAATACCAAAGCAGCTAGACAGAGGCAACGAATAGTGGTGTACCATTGTTTAAGAGAATAGTGTAAAGTCCGTACCCTGGGACTGCTGAGAGGACTGGAGGACAGGCCTGTGGACGCTCCACTGACTGAACGAGACCTTTTGAAGACAGCAACAAACAACAAGAGCCATTGATTTAAATGGGACTTTCAGGTGCAACAATCAAAAGATATTCTGTAGTTTGTAATTTGTTTGCTCTAAGGTTGAGCTTGCTATTGAGCTTGTTACCTTGCAATCTGGACCTTATTTCCTCATGCATTTGGGTCTAATAGACTGATGTGAAAAAAAATCTTTGAAATTGGTCCAGTATTGAGCAAGACCGCAATAACAGGCCGCTGCAAACGGGGCTGCAATGTAACCCAATGGGGCAATTGTGCACCCTCAATTTTTTTCCGTGTAAAGTGATCCTAAAAAATCCTATAAGGCAAATGTGCATTGTCAATTATTGTTCATAAAAGTGCAATTGTTGCCACTGACAGCCTAAGATTGTTATTAAAACTGCCTGACAACATTATGGAAAGGATTTCTAAGGAGGTCGACCTTTCTGTTAAAGATTAAGATCTTTTTTTAAACATAAAACCATCCAAGAAATTGCTATTGCTACAACCACCAGACTCTGTGTAAATATACAGTAATTTATCAGCTTAAAATACACTTCATTTAAATGTGACAAACACTAAGTAAAACTATAAAAAGCCGTTTTGGTTTGTCTTTCGACTTTTCCAACACTCACAACTCTAGTTTTGGTTGAAATAAACACATACTTTACTGATTTACATGTAAAAATATGTTGGCTCTATAGATGCTAAAATTATAGTTTTTTAAATGGAGTCTGGTGGGTTCAGCGATAGCCAACTCAGAGATGTTTCTGGTTAAACAAAGCAGCTTTTACTCTTTTAAAAAAGATCTGTAGGGATCATTTCCATATTGTTATAATGTATGGGATTACATTGCAGCCCAGTATGCAGCTGCCTTTCACAGCATTCACGCTCAATACTTGACCAATTTCAAAGATTGATGTTCCCATCCGTTACATACACACAAAAACAGGAAAATAGGGTCCAGGTTGAAGAAAAACAAAGTTACCATTAAACTTGGCTGGACACAATCTCCATCCATTAAAAATATGTCATATGTCAGTGCGGGTTCTTACCTCTGGCTGTGTGCATTAGTGTCCAGGGCCCTGCGGGGTGGGGTGGGAGACCCCTGTTCTGTGACACTGAGGACCTCCAGGCTCTTCCTCTCTGGACGACAGCGGCCATGACGCGTCAGCATGGGGGAGTCCACACGCTTCCTGGGTGGGTCTTGGAGGTCAATAGCATTAGTAAAAAAAAATAAAAAAAATAAGAATTTCATCCTTCAAAAATTCACTTATTCAGCCCATGCAAAATCTTTATAGCTACAGATGTAGGTAATTGTATGCGTGCTCTACCTATATACAGTGCTGCTTCTATATGAATGAAGCCCAGTCTCAAGATGATTTGTTTCTTTTGCGATGTTAACTGCTTGTGTATTAAAGACAATAACGTTTTAAAAAAATCTACTCATAGATCAGACATTTCATAGTAGAAGTAACATTTGCTTTCATAATCAAGCTTTTGGTAAGACCTTGGTTCTCACCTAGGTCATTTCTGGGAGGCAGATCCTCATCTTCACAGCTGGGGTATCGCTCCTTCCTGTCCAATAGGAGGTAGTAGATCATCTTTTCCTGGTTCTCCCTGAAGATCAAGATGCAAAGAGACACAGGTCATAAAGAGAGGAGACACACAGAAAGATTCTTGCTGACAGAATCGGAGAATACAGAAAGAAAACATAGTCAGGGTAACAAGCCTCCTGGTAACTATGGCTGGCACCATCCTGGAAGTACACATGTAAATATTGGCAACACATTGTGAGTGGTGGTCCAGTTACATCCTATTGTAAGTAATATTTGATAAATTGTTTCTAAATTATTAGGTTATGTTTTTTGACTCTTTTTGTCTGTTGACATTACATTTCAGAGTAGATTTGAATCACAGGGGCAGACACACAATTTTTTTTTCACTCTCATTAACATTGCGAGATAGGGCATAAGTAGTCTCGCTTTGCCAGACTAGTCCCCACAGCATTTAGAGACTTCTTTTCTTTAAACTAATCACAATTGTCACAAATGGCGCTGGGCGTCAAACTGAGCCCCGGTGCCAGGAAGGTGCAGGAAGTAGCCTGTTTTGGGTGGAATGTGTACGTTATAAAATTTTGGACGGATAAAAGACAGCTAGCTGTCTGGATTTACCCTGCAGAGATCTGAAAAGTAGTTAACAATAGTCCTGCATCGATCAGAGTCTAAAATTACAACACAAAGAAAGCGGAAGGTAACAGATATCTGGCCGAAAAGAAGGACATCTGGCGGTGTTTCCCGTGGCACTGCAGCAATCCTGGAAGTGAAACGTAATGAATATAGACTAGAGCATGGGGGCTGCATTGGGATCCCGCGGGCGACAGCCGTGGATGTTGTCAAGGTCCCGGGATTTAGCTAGCACAAACTAGACGGATGGGGTCAAGAAAATTGAGTTGAAAAGAAGATTAAAGCAGGTAATCAACCGCTCTCTCTGAGTTGGTGTCTGTATCAGCAGAACTCCATTCCAAAAAATAAGCAAATAAATAAGCAAATAACAACGTTGCTCTAATTAATGCCTAAGCGTACTGATAGAATTAGATTTAACATCTTTCTTGAATCTGTCCAAACATCTCTTGTTTTGTGGCTGGTAAGGAGTATGATGTGAGCTGTGAGACTCACTCAAAACAGTAAAGTTGCGAGCTAGAAAACCAAAATGATGAACTATAGGTGCTAAAATGCTTATGCTGCTGCTGTTGTGGATAGTAAGAAACCTCAGTTTGTCACAGAAAGGGAGACACAACGGGTGGGTGGAGAGCGATAAAAGAGCCATTGTTGCTCTTGTTCCTGCCATGCCAGGCAGATTAATGATTTAAGTAATTGACTGGCCCCAATGAGACAAAAATGACAATGAGAGAGACAGACATTATGAGAGAGAAATCAAATTAACTACACCAACAATTACGCCTTTGGTTTACAGCATGCATGCAAGCACGCGTTTGTTCTACTTGTTTAATGATTGCATTTTTCAATTCTTTCATTTTTTCCATTAATATATAAAATATAATATATTATGCAGTTGGAAATAAAGCAGATTTATAAAACTGTTTGATGTTCTTCCTGTCATATATTCCAACATATACTGTGTAACAGTGGTGCACATTGATGTATTGCCATCTAGTCAAAGTGGAAATGTTTGATGGGTTATATTTACTCACTCCTCACTTGTAAGGTCATGTGTGAGTTTGACCCGGTCTCTGAAGCACCCTAAGGAGTACATGCTCTCCAGGACATCAGGGTCCAGGTCTGTTAAGGACAGGATCCTCTTCACACACACCCGGCGAGGGGGCGGCTGCTCTGGGCAAGGCTCATTACGACCACCCCTGATAGGAAAAAAATCCATGCACGTGGTTAGAGCATGCAATTACAAATGTTAGAAACACCTCAAAGTTAACAGTCAATGATGGTCAAGGATGTCCAACAGGTTTAATGTCCACTGAATGAGAACTTTTTTCAGTTTGATATTAAAGTGCGGTATAAAATAAATATATACATATATTCAATTGGTTAGCAATTACGGGTCTTTCGCATCTGTGGTCTCTTAGTCTTCGGGATTGCAGCCGGGAAATGACTGTGACAGCAATGTAGCCTCACTTTCTTTTCTATATTTAGTATATTTGTCACATCACAACTGTACATAAGTCCTGACAGCTCATTTAAAGTCACAGTTTCTGTATGCATTTATCTGTGGATTGTGCATTTCACAGCCTTTATATAGCACCTCAACCTGCTTTGTAAAGACCTGGTTATATGACATAAGACATCAGTAAATACTGCACTTTTTCACGTGTCCACAAAAAGGTGGTTGCTCTATGGGTGTAATTTATGGTAGGAACGGTGGGGACATGTCCCTGCCACTTTTCTGAAAACTTAAATTTCCCCCACCACTAATTTGACATTTATGCATGAAACAATTTGTTATGTTGTGTTATTAGTATTCTTGCATTGCCAGACCTTCCTCCAGCCAAGTACCACTGTGTTACTTTGTAACAAGACTTACTGCTACTGTCTGTACCAAGTGTCTGCACAGAAGTTGGTAAGGTAGCATTTCACTATTCTGCCCCCACAACATGGAACAATTTACAAAAGTTCTG
>NC_045747.1:35085498-35090051 GCF_008692095.1 Etheostoma spectabile | reverse complement strand
GAAGTGGTTGCAATTGGCCAGTTTAAACTCTTGCTCAAAGGTTTGGAAACGAAATCTATGGTCTATAAATGTTTTAAATAGTTTTATGAAATTGTTATGAAATTGTCTGTAATGTACGGAATTGTTGTGATCTGTGCCGCTGTCTTGGCCAGGACTCCCTTGAAAAAGAGATTAGTAATCTCAATGGGATTTTCCTGGTTAAATAAAGGTTAAATAAAAAATAAAAATAAAAAACATGAGGGTGTGGGTGATAGTGGCTTTTGGTGGAGAAAGAAACAGGGAACATGCAGAGGAAGTCAGAAAAACTTGAGAAAAATGTGGTACTTACTGGTACCAGGGGTGTTTCTGTATTGCTTCTAGCTGTCATTGACAAAAATACAAGACAATATTACAGCATTCATCAAAGCATTTTATCGTCTTTACAATTGATTTAACCTTACAATGACACATCAACAAAGAAAAAGCACCTGCGGTCCAACTGAACAAATCTGTTTAAAACAAAAAACCTTCTGACTACCAGAAGAAAAGAAACAATTTACGATAGAAGCCACAAAGACAAAATGCTTTAACTTGAAATTAAATGTTTAAAATGTTGAAATGTTTGGAGTGAATTCAATTCAATTTTAACATAACAACAGTTATCTTGAGACACTTTACACTCTCATAAACCCAACAATTTCAGTAATTCCCCCAGACAAGAAACTTCGGACAGACCCAGTCTCTTGGTAGGCGGTGTCTGACGATGCCGGTGGGGGGTGTGATGAAAGAAATATTAAAAATAAAATATGGTCAAATTTCTTTTCATTGTATATTTTATCTGTGTGACAGCTTGAACAAATTTAGCGGCTCTTTTGCATAAATATGTTTCAGGAATTGACCCATCTCAGTGGGTTCCAAGGAACTTTCTCTATGGACCATGCACCCTGAGTTTTCTAGGCATGGCTCTATTAACGGCCCATAACTTTGGTCGAGACTAAAATATCTCAACAAATATTGAATGGACTGCCATGAAATTGGCAGACATGAATTGTAACATTGTTACTCAACTTTTCATGTAGTGCCATCATCAGGTATAAAGAGAATATTGTGTAATTCTTTGGTCAATGATCAAATACCTGCAAAACTAATAACTCTGGCCAGACTGAAGATTTTCAGAAACTCAGTTTTCAGCGTTGAGGTGTTGACAGGCAAAAACTGAGTTTTTGGCTTGCATTGTCCGTGTGGTTGCGCCGTAATTTCCATAAAACAATTCTTTGAGATTGGGTATTGTCTCCACAGACTTATAAAAAGCTGTGTCCCGGTCACGCTGACATACAATATACAGTATGTCCCAGGTCAAGCTAAAGTATGGTGGTTATACAACAGCAAAGGGTAATAGTAGAGGTGATTATAAAACATTCATATTAAAGCTATTATGCATAGTTTCTGACGCCCCAATGAGGAATTCTAAGTAATGATACCAAAACTGTTTGCGCATCCACATGATACAAGTCTTCCGTGATGACGCATAATCCCTACCCCTACTCCAAACAGTTGCTTGAGGACATGGACGATTAAAGAAACATGATGGAGCTGATAGTTTTAGTTGGATTTGTATCAACTCATTTGGCAATTTGGTTTGAATGTGACGGATGTTCATTAATATTAAAAGGTTGTGCACTAAAGCTTTAAAGTACATAACTTAGATTTAGGATTTTCTACCAAACTAACAAGCTAAAATAAGATGGCAAACATTACACTTGCAGCATGTTGCGTTGTCAATGTGAGCATGTTAGCATACTGGTGTTAGCATTAAGTCAAGTACAGTCTCAGCATAGCTCTAGACTCTTGTTTCTACTTTCCCTAAAGTCCAGCCCTAAATCTCCCAATACAATATTCATTTATCTCCTATCTGCAGCAGGCCCCCAGGAAGTGTGACAGCTTTTAAAGCAAATTGAACATTCAAGCCAAATATTGGAATTACAACTCCCAGCCCGTCATGGGATGCTCTCCGGCCCAAAAATACTTTTTCTCATAGACTAAGTACATAGCAAAAACAATGTCTGTAAATCAGTGGATACATTTTTTTGTGATTGAGAACCCCCACGAAATCACAATCAAAATTTGATTAATTCCATCCGATAACATTTGGCAAGTCTCAAAGCGCTGCGCGATTAAATCATATAATCCCCATTCAAGTTAGCGGAGCGCTAAACCGGAACGCAGAAGTCTCTAGTGCTCCTGCTCTATGGGCTGCATAATGCGGAAGCCATGACAAGCATCCGGGGAATTTTTGGCTCTATGATGGCTTCATGCGCCACTGAGCAACTCTCATAGGAATGAACGAGGCTCTGCCTCAAACGCTGTATCCAGTTCTTATAATACACCCATGATCTGCATTGCATCAATACTGCACAGCATCTCTTGTGCATGTAAAAAGCCAAAAGTGGGCCTGCTGTGAATACTGTATGCAGAGAGGAAACTAGCAAGCAGTTGTAGTCAATGAGAGCTTAGCATTTGTTAACTTCTTTTAAAGTACTGTATGCAGCACAGAGGAGACACTTCCCGTTTCCAAACTTATATGAATATGATAAGAAGGGCAAAATCAAAGATATGTGGATTCATACCCTAATGTTCTGCTTGCTATAGCTACCGATTGGACTGAAATCTGTCTACTTGTGTGGTGGTGGTGTCCATGGAGGCATCTAGCAGACAGATAGAGACGAGAGAGAGAGAGAGAGAGACAGACAGTTTGACCTGGTTTCAGGCTCCATTAATCAACAGCTTATAAGGCGAAGCCACAGCTTTGATTAAATCTGCTCTGTTGTAGCAGAATGACTAACTGACCAGGCTTTCTCTCTGTCAGCAGTCTCTGCAAACCACATTATCACAGTTGCCTCCATCTCTCTGCCTCTTAAGCATGAATTCATTTCCACTCCACATGCCTGCTATATCCCAGCTTTTCTTTATAACCAGAGTGCAATGGAATTTCTTCTAGCTGTCCATTCACTCAGTCATTCATTTATTCAGTCACCCACCACCCCCACCTTCTATCTCCCTCTGAGCCACCAGTCTCTTTTCAAGCCTTGCTTTCAGAAGGGAAAGTTGGCATTTAGGTGAAAAGGAAGAGAAGTCCTCGTCTCTTTCACCCTCAGTGCCTCCCACCTTCTTTACAGCTGCTGATAAAGCTGCTTGTTTCCATGAGTCTCGTCTCCAAATAAACTGCAAACTTGCATTCGAGGACAGAAATAAAAACTGCCCTGTCATGGCTGACTCCACTCCTGCCTTTAAGCAATACCTAAGGCCCATTCCTCTGCTCTGCTTTTCCTCAACCTTACCAATTGGCAACATCAAACTGAGCTGCTATTTTAATTTATTTAAGCATATTTATTCTTTTTTATGTTGATATTTTTTTTATGTACTGTATGTATGTTATATTTATATCTATCGGTTTTACATGTTTGTAGAGCCGAAGAAAAATTTCCACCCTGGTGGACAATAAAGATTTATTCTATTCTATTCTAGTCTATTCATATCCAGTTTAGAATTATAAAAAGCAGATTTAACACCTTCAAATGCCTATTCATTTTTTAAAACAATGGGTCATTTATTTCAAACGGAAGCCGTCAAAAGTCTAATTTCTAGACGGCAACCAACAATTTTGCCTTCTTAAATGATAGCTGCCGCTGAGATTTGATCAGCTGTAGTTAGCTAGCTAACCAAGCTAACTTCAGTTACATAAGTTGGTTGAAAACATTGTCTGGCTGACTTTTTATTGCTTACAGGTGAACTTGGTCGCTAACTGCATGCTATTTGCTAAATGACTGAGGCTAAAGCTACATGTTCCTAATCCAATATAGAGATTGTTTTTGGAGAAATGGGCATCTCATAATAGGAGTTCAACATGCACCCAGGGAGAACTCATGCTCTTAATCATTACATTTTCTATTTTCTCTACAGTAGTTAAATTGCTAGTTTTGTCCTCCCCCTGTTTCAGCCCCGTTGGCCCTCCGTGCTCACCGTGAGTCTCTTGTCGGGGTTGACTTCTATCATTCCTTTAAGCAAAGCTTGACAGTCGGGAGGTATAAAGTGAGGCATGTGGAATACCCCGCTCTTCACTTTCTCTAGAAGCTGCCGCAGGTTATCATGGTCAAAGGGCAAGGCACCCTGGGAAGGGATGGAAGAAGATGGAAAGACACAGCAAGAAGATATGAAATGAGAGAGATGCAAAGATAAGAAAATAGTGTTGAATCACTCATTTTATAGGTAGCACCATGTAGCATCTGGGGTTGGTCGTTTTGTGTGTCAATCAAACATTGGGTTAAACTCAGCACAGCTAATAGTTCAACATTTTCCTCCACAACGTTGTGGAGGAAGGTCTGGCACTAGCAACACAGCATTCTGGAATGGGAGAAAAACATGCTCTGATGCATTGGCATTTCTTTAAACCAATCACAATCGCCATAGGTGGCGCTAAGTTCCGCACGGTGCCTCTATAAAATAGCCTTGGGAAGTAACTTGTTTTTCAAAAATTGTTTTAGTCGTCAACAGAAAACTCAGATTGGACAGATAGT
>NC_045747.1:35084215-35085488 GCF_008692095.1 Etheostoma spectabile | reverse complement strand
GTCTGGATTTACCCTGCAGAGATCTGAGAAGCAGTTAACCAGAGTCCTCAGAAATCGACCAGAGTTCAAAATTCCAACACATAGACAGTGGAAGGTAACAGACATTGGTGAAAAGAATTTACCGCGGCACCGGTGGAAAGACTAAGGTAGACCTGACAGTCTGGCTTGAGAGAACACTATGAGGTTCAATGTGATTATTGTTCTACATGACTTCAATAGTGGGACTCAAAGGGCAGAGAGAAAACAAAACAATATTGAGGGCATAAGAAAATAGAATAGAAAATAAGAAGGATCTTCTTACCACAAGAAGAGCAAAGAGGATGACTCCACAACTCCAAACATCTGCTCTGCGACCATCGTACTTCTCCCCCTAATACACAAACGTGCAAGGACAGCGTAGCATTAGCCACAAACAAACAAACAAACAAACACACACACACACACACACACACACACACACACACACACACACACACACACACACACACACACCTTGGATGTAACTTACCCTTATGACCTCTGGGCAAGCATAATGTGGGGATCTGTAAAGGAAGCAGAGGCTATTATTAAATGATTTAACTAGATACATCCATCCACTTAGATAACAGGTAGCGAGTGCAGATGTATGTCATAACAATGTACAAAAAGTGAGAAAACCTGCTCTTTTATTAATGGAATTAAGGGAATAAGTGAATCGTGGTCGAAGCTATCCATTAACCCCACCTGATGTATAAAAATGTTTTAAGATTTTAATGAACAAAACCATTGATTATGTAGAGCAATAGAGCCTTGAGTGGACGTTCCTAATGTTCTGCACTCTTTGTGTATATCATGTACAATGTTATTTCATTTTAACATTAATATCAGATATCAGTTGCATCTTTATAATAATAAATCTTATTTATATAGCGTTTTTTCATAGTACTAAAAGACACAACTAATAAAACCAGCATATTTAGCGTATTTAGCACATTAAAAACAAGTCAAGCAATAAAACCAACACAAAAACAAGTTTTTTTAAGCAAATTAAACATTAAAACCAGCAATTAACACTAGATAAAATGTGTTAACATTGTAAGGTGAAGGCTATTCTAAAGAGATTCTAAAGAGGTTTTGAGGAAGTTTTCCCTCACCACTCAAGGTTTCTGCCTAAAAGATTTTCCTCGCCACTGTTGCACCAAATGCTTGCTCGTGGGAAATTGTTGGGTCTTTGTAAATTTTAGAGTGTGCTCTAGACCTACTCTATATCTGTAAAGTGTCTTGAGATAACTCT
>NC_045747.1:35081009-35084205 GCF_008692095.1 Etheostoma spectabile | reverse complement strand
TTATGATTTGATACTATAATTAAAATTGAATTGAATTGATGAGAGATTTGAATGTGTACAGCCACTGACGTGTATAGGTAGGGAGTTCCCGAGGGAGGGGGATTCTTATTTTTCATCTGATGCTATTGTAAGATTAACACAGCCATCTAATAGAGTTGTACAAAATGACATGTGTAACATTTAAGGAACATACTTTACATATTATATTTGTACTTAAATTACAATACAGTGTGGTAATATAAATAAACAATTAAAGATGGTATGAAGTCACATATATAAATACAGGCTAATCTTAACCTATATAACCCAGAACCAGTGGTGGAATGTAACATGTAAGTACATTCACTCAAGTACTGTACTTTAGTGCAAATTTGAGGTACTGTTCATGCCACTTTCTACCTATACACCGTTACATTTCAGAGAGAAATACTCTATTTCTATTACATTCATCTGGTAGCTGTAGTGTTACTTTGCAAATTAGGATTTTTGCATTTTTTCATTATAAAATAAACCACCCAACAATATAATGGCCAACAAGTACAGCTGATATGTTCAGGCGATTAAACACGTAACAGTTTTGACCGTTTCCAGTTTCTAAAATTTGAGGATTTTTCTGCATTGAGTACTTTTACTTTTAATACTTTAAGTACATTTTTCTAATGATGCTTACATATTTTTACTTAGGTAACATTTTCAATGCAGGACTTTTGCTTGTAACACATTTAGGGCTTCCACTACTGCCCAGAACTCACCCACAACTGGTTTCCAGCAGGCTGTCCCCGACTTGAAGCGACGCCATGCCAAAGTCTGCTATCCTGATGTTATTCTTCTCATCCAGGAGAAGATTCTCTGGCTTCAGGTCTCTGTGGCTGTGACAAACAGACACACATACATACTCAATGGAAGTATTTTTCCAGACCATAAACAGCAACTAAAGCTTACCTTGGTGGACTTCCACATAACATGTAAACATTTATACCAAAAGGGAGGTCTACGGTTTATTGAAGCACAGTGATCTGCAGTGTAGTGTCTGCTTTTCAGGAAAGTTTTGCTGTTTGTTTTTTATGGATGATTAAGCTCTTTGCTGCACAATATACACAACCGTGATATAATACTGAGAGAAAATTAGACCAGCAAAATAATATATTAAGTAATTAAGCAATAAATACTAGTATAGAACAAAGTAAAGATACAGGAAAGTAAAACTGTCAAGAAAGAAGTTATCTGAGTGGTCGTACAAACTGTATGCAATATTTCTCCATCCAAACGCAGAGTGCACAGTGGAAACTCACGTGGTTTCAGTTATACTATTAGTTACACTATTACAGTTAACAGGATTCTCATGTGGATGGTTATCCGAATGTTTTATGATCAAACCAAACCGTTTCCACCAAACGTTTTTTTTTGAAGGAAAACTTCACCCTGACGAAGTGATTAAACTGAAGAAAAAAAACGTTTTTCATCACATGCTTCCTTAGTGAACAAAGAATCCAAAGCAGACAAAAAGAAAGTAAAGTGGGCCACATTGATGCAGACCCTTATTACTACACTCACTGTCACTTTTGGGATTTTTCGTTCAACTTTGGAGGCGTGCGAGAAAAACCAAAATGTCTTCAATAATTCAAATTGGTATGAGTAATTGATTTACAAATGATTATTCGGAGGGTAAAGAATTCTTGCCATCATACAAACGCCTATGTCTATACAGTATGAGGGTCAATAAAGAGAACACATCAGTCAGATTTCCCACGACATGGGCTTGTTATTGTGTGACAAGCTGATTCATAAAATATACACACTATTATATAAGTAAATTATATATTGTAATTCCTTATTGTAAGGCTGCTCAAACAAGTCCCGTACAGTTTTTTTTCTCCAATTGCTAACACACTAAAATGGCATGCATAGCACAATTATGTAAACTGACGCACAGAGAGCAAAACCTCTTCTCATGTCTCCAAAAGTCTAAACACATTTTCTAGTTTACACATATTTTGCAATTCAAAGTAGCACTTTTTGAAAGTACTGAACACGGTTCTCTGCATAACACACAACAATCTGACATAAAGTCAGGTTTTCCATTTCAAAACACTGCCATTAAAAATGACACTACATGAGCTGATTGGCCAAATCTGGCCAAACACCTCAATGGTTAATTGTTACCACTTCAATCAGGCACTATGAAAAAAACACAGGTGAGCACTTTTTTTTACAACAACAATGGAAGACCCAACTGTGCAGCAAGATGCTGCCTACAGTTTTTTCCAATTGCTAACACACTAAAATGACATGCACAGCACAATTATTTAAACTGACACACAGAGAGCAAAACTTCCTCTCAAGTCTCAGAAAGTCTAAACACATTTTCTGCTTTACACACATTTTGCATTTCAAAATGGCACTTTTTAAATGCACTAACACAGTTTCCTGCATAAAACCACATCTGACATAAGTCACATATTTGCCATTCAAAACACTGCCATTTAAAATGACACTACTGAGCTAAATGACTATTACATGTGCCACCTTGCCAACACACCCTTGGTTAATTGTAAACACTCCAATCAGGATGTTAGCACTATGAAAAGAATAATATTTAGGCTGCATTGTCCAAGCCCTATATATCTTTATTTGTTTTTTCTAAAGGACTGAGAGACGACACCATGGTGGAGGAACATTGTTTCCCTGTATACTGGATAACACCATATTGACAGATTTGTATGTGTTTTCAGGAGTACTGAAATGGATGCACATGCAATCCACATGAGTGTATCTTTATAGATGAGCTGTTGTTCAACCTAGCAAAGAGCAGAAAGAGGGGAGAAACGTCATTGGCCCACGAGCCATCATAGATTTTCTGGCCAACGTGGCGGGAACATCACAGTGTGCTCTGCCATCTCCAGTATGCATGTTGCCTCCACCGTCATGCAACCTGTGACCATACAACACAGCACATATTCTCACATTTCTGGACAGACTTCACAACATCTCACACTACCAGAGCATATGATGTGCAGACCATCAGGACCGGACTTTGTAGGTATGGGACAACGTGAGCGTTCATCGTGCAGCCGCTGTACAAAACTGGTTTACTGACCACCCACCATTTCTCGTGCGATACCTCCCACCATTCTCACCATTTCTGAACCTCAAAGAAGAGTTCTTTTCGGCATGGCGGTGGTGGAAGGTATACGAC
>NC_045747.1:35080028-35080957 GCF_008692095.1 Etheostoma spectabile | reverse complement strand
ATGAGATGGATGTGGGTGCAATTCAGGGATGGATAAGGCACTCAAGGTGCTCCCCCCTTGATGTCTGGGGGGGGACATATTGTCTGTGATGCCGAGATGTTGTGGACCGAACCGGCTGTGCGGCAAATGGAAAAACTGTATATTTTTCTTGCTTCTTTTTTTATACTGTGATATATTTTGTCTGATTTTTTTTTCAGTTTACTGTTTTTTGTAAGATATTTTTTGTTCAGTCCCATGAAATATATCTAATTTGTTGCACTGACTTGTTCACTGTAGTGAAACATAAAATAATGTTTTAACAGCAGGTGTTGTATCTGCAAATATTTCTATGCATGTAACATCTAACATATTTTAGTTTATGGCAAGGCATAGTAAGATGAGGATGCTTTTCATTATGCCCAACAGTGTGTAGTTGGTTAGGCAAAAATCTGGTAATGTGAATGAAGTGTGTGGCATTTCATGCAAAAGTTTGATTTTGATAATGCTATGTGTAGTTTTGGTTTCAGTATTCATGTTGCAGGATATATGAGGTATTTTTGCAATTTGGGTGTGTGGTTTTGTGAATTGTGTTAAGTGTTTTGATAAAACCAACCTAGTTTCTAAAATTGTGTTTTAGCAGTTGGAAAAAAACTGTAATATTCTCCTGTTGATCCAGAATGCTGCAGTGCCTGTTCTGACAAGAACTAAGAAAAGAGATCATATTTCTCCTGTATAAGCTTCTCTGCACTGGCTTACTGTGAAATCCAGGATTGAATTTAAAATCCTTCTCCTGACCTACACAGTTCTTATTGGTCAGGCACCATCTTATCTTGAAGAGCTCATTGTGCCTTATTGTCCCATTAGAACACTGCACTCCCAGAATTCAGAGTAACTTGTGGTTCCTAGAGTCTCTAAAAGTAGAATTGGAGCCAGAGCGTTCAGCTATCAGG
>NC_045747.1:35058767-35080018 GCF_008692095.1 Etheostoma spectabile | reverse complement strand
GTGGAACCAGCTCCCAGTCTGGGTTCTGGAGGCACACAACGTCTCCACATTTAAGAGTAAACTTAAAACTCTCCTCTTTAAAAAAAAAAAGAAGCTTATAGTTAGGGAGTAAGGAGGGTTTCCTGCTTCTCTTCATAGCCATCCGATTCATCTACCAACCCATATTGGGCTGGCTCATCTTTGCCTTGGACCAGCTCGTAGTTACGCTGCTGGGAGACGTCCTTTGACACACTTATCTCCTCTCTCTTTCCATCTGCGTGCATTCATGTGGAAGAAATGCTTGTTACTAACTTATCTCTGGGGAGTTAATTCCCAGGAGATAAGTCCTTATCCTTGTCTTCTCCCGCAGCACAGTTTTCCTTGGATTTGGGTGGCACCTAAATCATGGTTGCAGCTGGTCATGTCCGACGCCCTGCTGTGCCCTACTACGCCCTGCTATGCCCTACTATTCCCCGTAATGCCCTACATTGCCCCACAAAGCCCTCAGCTGCTACAACTATTATTTGTGGTTGTAGATCCAAATCTTCATTGTTACTATATCTGCCACTGTTCATCATAATTATTATGTATCATAATTCTCCATATCTGTATATTTGTATCAGTGTCTGTGTCCAAACCTGCAGCGACAGATGTCACCCACAAACAGCCTGGGTCTGTCAGAGGTTTCTGCCTAAAAGGAAGTTTTTCATCGGCAAATGCTTGCTTGTAGGTAATTGTTGCGTTTTTGTGAATTATAGAGTGTGGTCTAGACCTATAAAGTGTCTTGGGATAACTCTTGTTATTATTTGATACTGTAAAAATAAAATTGAATTGAATTGAAATACATCATTTGGTGAAAGTTGTAGTTTTTTTGTTTAGTTCATGTTTCTAAATCTGATTCCAGACCATTAACTCTAAAATGAGAGTTATCAGTTATTGTTTGTGACAAACACAAAGGAATAATGTCAAGTTATCAGGTAAATCAGGAAATAACGATGAAAGTTAAAGGTGCAGTAAGAAAATCTGGGCACAGATTGTGGTTATTTGAACTTAACTGTCTCAACAAATACATAGAGCCCCCCTTTAGAAGCTCCTTCCCCCAGATTCAAGGTAAGATAACTACTGGTTGGCCGGCCCATTCCTACGCAGCCTCTACTGATGTATATTTTCTTTCCTGTACGACAGTTTTGTATGTTGTTGTTTAAAAAAACAAAAAATAGAATAAACATTTCCCCACTACCATCAACTGTTGCCGATTGGCTGGAGTAGTGTTTTGTGCCTCGTGCACTCTGTTCTGTTTGTTTTCCATTTACACAGACAGGGCTGTGTTTTCACACCCAAGTTTTTTTTTCAGTGGAAACGGAGCAAAAAGAGAGCGCTAGGTGACCCATTGAGGAGATATTCACTGAATTTGACAAAAATTGTATTGGATTAACATCACTTACTATACTTACCCTCACTATACTATACCCTCATGTTGTCCTGGGGTCAAATTTGACACATTTTCAGTTTTTTTATAACAAAAAAAGGGCCTTCGAAATAAGCTGAAAATATTATCATTAGAAATATCAAATAACTTTAGAAAAAACATCCAAAAAAGGACCCACTACATTGAAAAAGTGACAAACATGTCAGAAAATGCGATAACTTTTTGCATGGTTGATGGGAAGACAACACAAGGGTTAAAAGACAAAACTGGAAATGGAACAACAACACAAATGTCACAGACCATATGGAGTGACTGTGGCAGAAGTCAAGGGCGGAGATGATTTGTCTGAAGAACTTCCTAGCTTCTTTGGGGGTCAGTCTGCCCTTCTTCACCAGGTAGTCAAATAACTCTCCGCCAGACACATGCTCCAAAACCAGGTACCTGGGAGACACAGGAGGGTAGAGAGGGCAGAGAGTTGAAAACACAGGTGAGGTAAGAGAAACATTTATGCACAAACGTCACGGATACCTCTGCTATATTTAAAAACTGAAACATCATGTGTGTAGGATCTAGGGCTGAATGATATGAGGAAAACATGCAAACGTTGAATATTGCAATAATAATATTAATGCAATAAATAAACAGATATTAAAGTGAACTCAGTTCTGCATTTCTGCTGCTTTCAGTATTCTGCTAAAATACAACAAATGCCTGTTGAATTTAAAACAAATGAAAATCATTTTCAATATTCTTTTATTGAATATAAAATGCACGATTAAAAAATCCATAGGTTGCATTATAAGTGCAGTTTTCTACTACTATTTTCTTTCAACTAACTGACTAATTCAAAATCTCAGAGTGTCTTTTGTAATATGTCGCAGCCTGTATTGTGGCAGTTTATTTTGTGATTACGATTTAAAAAATGATATGATATATTGTGCAGCCATGGTATGATCGCAGTTTTGTTTTGCAGAACATATTTTACCTTTCAGATTATAGGTTGTTTCAGCTCTGGCGAAGATCCAGAGAGAAGAAAGTCAGCAGAAAACAGAACGATAAAGAGATACTCACAGGTATTTGTTATTCTCATAGACATCATGCAGCTTCAGAACGTGAGGGTGCTCTATTAGTTTAAGAATAGCTATTTCTCTCTCCACCTGGAGAGACAGAGGGAGGGAGAGATGTGGAGAAAGGTTAAGAGAGAGGGAGCAGGAGGGAGGTTAAAAATTATGGAGATTGAAATGTCAGGAGGAAGAGGAAGGTAAATATGATGTAAGGCAGAGAGAGGAACGAAGCCAGTATACAGGCAGAGTAAGGCTAAATGCTGAGCAGACGGAGAAAATGTTAAAATGCGTTTTTGTTAAATTCTTTAGTGTTCATTTAGAAGCAGAAACAAGTTGTTGAAGAAGTTACCGTTACCAAAAAAATTGCCAATAACTTTAAACTGTCTACAACTACAGGTTAAAGTTATTGGCTGATTTTTTAGAAGTATGCTATAAGGGATGAATGAAAAAAGGGAGAAAGAATTATATTTAGAAAATTGTGAATGACCCTGTGCTGACATTGTTAATTTCTGTTTTCAAAGTTTAGCCCATAATCAAAAATATATATTTTTCCTCTTACCTGTACCAGTTAACATTAGTTTTATTTATATAATTCACAGGCCTGCTTTCTTTTTACCGCTAACAGTATCACTGCACTGGTCCAACATTTCTAGCTTATGGGGATTAGTGTATACCATAGATATATAGCCTTAATTTATACTATAAAAAATATCCATAATCTATCAACTTTATAGCATAGGTTTATAGCTAACCAATACTGATAGCTAATATACAGTGCTTTGCGAAAGTATTTGGCCCCCTTGAACTTTTCAACCTTTTGACACATTTCAGGCTTCAAACATAAAGATATACATTTTTTATTTTTTGTGAAGAATCACCAACAAGTGGGACACAATTGTGAAGTGGAACGAAATCTATTGGATATTTTAAACTTTTTTAGCAAATAAAAAACTGAAAAGTGGTGCGTGCAAAATGATTGGGCCCCCTTGCGTTAATACTTTGTACAGCCACCTTTTGCTGCGATTACAGCTACAGTCGCTTGGGGTATGTCTCTATCAGTTTTGCACATCGAGAGACTGAAATTCTTGCCCATTCTTCCTTGCAAAACAGCTGAGCTCAGTGAGGTTGATGGAGAGCGTTTGTGAACAGCAGTTTTCAGTTCTTTCCACAATCTTGATTGGATTCGGTCTGGACTTTGACTTGGCCATTCTAACACCTGGATACGTATTTTGTGAACCATTCCTTTGTAGATTTTGCGTAGTTTGGGATCATTGTCTTGTTGGAAGATAAATCTCCGTCCCAGTTTCAGGTCTTTAGCAGACTCCAACAGGTTTTCATCCAGAATGGTCCTGTATTTGGCTGCACCCATCTTCCCCTCATTTGAACCATCTTCCCTGTCCCTGCTGAAGAAAAGCAGGCCCAAACCATGATGCTGCCACCACCATGTTTGACAGTGGGGATGGTGTGTTGAGGTGATGAGCTGTGTTGCTTTTACGCCAAACATATCGTTTTGCATTGTGGCCAAAAAGTTTGATTTTGGTTTCATCTGACCAGAGCACCCCTTCCACATGTTTTGGTGTGTCTCCCAGTGGCTTGTGGCAAACTTAGACGAGACTTTTTATGGATATCTTTGAGAAATGGCTTTCTCTTCTGCCACTCTTCCATGAAGGCCGAATTGTGCAGTGTACGACTGATTGTTGTCCTATGGACAGACTCTCCCACCTCAGCTGTATTTCTCTGCAGTTCATCCAGAGTGATCATGGGCCTCTTGGCTGCCTCTCTGATCATTCTTCTCCTTGTCTGAGCTGAAGGTTTACAGGACCCAGGTCTTGGTATATTTGGGTGGTCTGATACCCTTCCGTTTCAAAATGATCGCTTGCACAGTGCTCCTTGGAATGTTTAAAGCTTGGGAAATCTTTTGTATCCAAATCCGGCTTTAAACTTCTCCACAACAGTATTACGACCTCCTGGTGTGTTCCTGTGCTTCATGATCCTCTCGCGCTTTCAACAGAACCCTGAGACTATCACAGAGCAGTGCATTTATACAGAGACTTTCACACACGGGATTCTATTTATCACCATCAGTCATTTAGACAACATTGGATCATTCGAATCCTCGCTGAACTTCTGGAGGAGTTTGCTGCACTGAAAGTAAAGGGGCCGAATAATTTTGCACGCACCACTTTTCAGTTTTTTATTTGCTAAAAAAGTTTAAAAATCCAATATTTCATTCCCCTTCACAATTGTGTCCCACTTGTTGGTGATTCTTCACAAAAAATTAAAATTGTATATCTTCATGTTTGAAGCCTGAAATGTGTCAAAAGGTTGAAAAGTTCAAGGGGGCCAAATACTTTCGCAAGGCACTGTACATATATATATATATATATATATATATATATATATATATATATATATATGGCTTTTTTAACGGCAGACATCGAAGAAAGAGTGGCAGGTATGAAGAGCTGGACAGCACCAGGGCCTGACATGATCCACACCTACTGGCTGAAGAAAATAACTGCACTCCATGAACGCCTGGCAGTACAAATGAACTAACTGCTGATGGATGGGACCCACCCAGAATGGTTAACCCAAGGACGGACAATTCTGATCATGAATGATCCCCAGAAGGGAACAATCCCATCCATTTACAGGCCAATAAACTGCCTCTGGAAAGGCAACAGGCACTCAGTACAAGATCAATAGAGGCCGGGGTCTACCACACTAGGCAGGACCCCAGGTGCAGACTGTGCAAGGATGCCCCTGAGACAGTACAGCACATAACAGCAGGGTGTAAGATGCAGGCAGGAAGAGCGTACATGGGACGCCATAACCAGGTAGCTGTCATAGTGTACAGGAACATCTGCCACGAGTATGGGCTGGAATTCCCAAGGTCAAAATGGAAGACACCTCCTAAGGTAGTCGAGAATGACCGAGCTAACATCCTGTGGGACTTCAAGATCCAGACTGACAAACTAGTGATGGCTAACCAACCAGACATCGTGCTGATCGACAAACCGCAGAAGAAGGCAGTATTGATAGATGTGGCAATCCCAAGCGACAGCAACATCAAGAAGAAGGGACACGAGAAGCTTGAGAAATACCAAGGGCTGAAAAAGGAGCTAGAAAAGATGTGGAAAGTAAGAGCAACAGTGGTGCCAGTGGTAATCGGAGCACTGGGGGCTGTGACCCCCAAACTGGGAGAGTGGCTCCAGCAGATTCCAGGTGAAACATCAGAGGTCTCTGTCCAGAAGAGTGCAGTCCTAGGAACAGCTAAGATACTGCGCAGAACCCTCAAACTCCCAGGCCTCTGGTAGAGGACCCGAGTTTGAGGATGAAACATACCACCCCACAAGGAGTGAGAGGGGGATTTTTTTATTTTTATATATAAATATAAATATATATATATATATATATATATATGTATATATTATATATATATATGTATGGCTCACCTTAGCTAACTAATGTAACAGCTCAGCCGAGAAGGTCGTCATTAATGATGTTTACATCACGTTGCCATAAACACGAGCCATAATATACATCCATGGCATGAGCCTTTCATCCATAAGTTTTTTCCTACTGCGCGGTGATACGGTTATTAGGTGTACTTTGGTAGAAAGAAAATAGTTCCTACATGACTACACGACTGTCTTTGAGTATCCGGATCATGTTTTCTGGAATGCTTTTGGATTTTTCAAATGTATTTTTTTTCGGTGGTGTGGTAGTGCCATCTAGTTCTATTATTATGGAGAGAAGACAGACATTTCTATGGCTCATATCTCCAACAGTGGGCAACTTACTAACACCAAAACAATCTAAATTGATAAATAGCATTACAGGTTAGAAGAAAAATTAGTATTTTTGATTTTGGGGTGAACTGTCCATTTAAGTGCAGGCCTGTACAGAAAGCGAGCCCAGATCTATAGGTAACCTACTTTAAGCTGTACTAATCAACATTTTTCCATGAACAATGAACCAAATAACTATGTGAAAGGTGTCACTCATTCATCAAGTTTCCAACAAACAGTCAATTTTAGTTCAGCTCATCAACAATTATTTTCGCATTTCCATTGGCAAAGGTTGGGGTTAATACAGGCACTTGGACCTTTTCTTGGTACCACCTCAGTCTAGGTTACTAAATACTAAAATGTGGAGTTAAAACACTGCAGTCCACTGATTGGTTGGAGAGAACTGTCACTACCGCAACACAGGACATCCTGCACCTGCCATGTTTAAATAGCCAAACTACCGTTAATAGCAACCACACTTTTTTTATTCACTCAATCAAGATTTTTTTTTTTTAAATGGCAGCCCGCAAACCTACGGCCTACACTACACCGGGTAACTACATCTTACAAAAGATAAGTTACTCTGATGGTGGCTGATGAAGTTGCTTGAAGATGATGTCATGGCAGTTTTATGGGACATCCCTGTGCTGATCAGCTGGGAATCTTGCCTACACTTAGGGGATCCGCTGAAGAAAATGAATGGAATTGAGTCGAATCGAGCAGAACCGGATAACATACAGTGAAAAACGACGATTTTGACAAACCTACAGAGAATTATCACCAACTCTGCAGGCCCCTCTGTTTTAAGGGGGAGTTTTAGCATGGTTCAGTTCATCATTTTGATTTTGCGGCCTGTAACTTTACTGTTTTAGTTCGCTCTCTCCTTACATTTACATCACTAGTCATTAAAAAAGCTCTAAAAACCCACTGTACACTGCCTGCTCAACACTAAACAGCTCAGCACTAAACATAAGACAGACACAGTTAGTGACTAGCTGTTGAACATAGTGCAGCATTTAGCTATGGAGCCAAATTCTTTCCTCAGGAGCTGGTGGAGACCAAAACAGAGCTAAAAGACAGTAAATATTGGACTCACATTCTCCAGATGGCACAAAAAATGAACTCAATTGAATGCCAATGTTGCTCTGTGTCTGCTACGTAAATGTGTAAATACTATAGGCAACTGTTCGCTAACACTAAGCTTAGTTGCTAAGATTACATTATGCTACTGTTGTGTTAACAGCTTTTTGTGCTGCCTCCAAAAATCAATTAATGCAGGGTTAAAGTTATGACTGATGGACATTATGTATTTGATTGATTAAGCTATATATAGCTGGTTGAAACAAGCACTTCTACATTTGTAATGTGAAGTCTCTGACTTATCTGCACTAAAAAGAAAAGTGAATAATGAAAACAACTGTTTTAAAGACATCCACACAAAGGTTTTTTTCTTTAGAATGCCTTTTTGCGTGTCCAACGACTGTGGATTTTGTCCCCAATATTTGATAGAAGGGATGAGATCTCTTTATGCCTTGTATGGAGAGGAGGAAAGATTACAGTGACCAATTTCCCATTAACCTGCAGTGGTTTCAAAACCTTGTCATGTCAAGGACCCCAAAACTGGCACAAATCAGGCCCCCATTTGGTATAGGAGTTTTGCTTTTAGATGTTTTATTATAAAAAAGTGTATGAAATCAATAATCAAAATATTCATGCTATCTGTCATTGTGTTACTTAAAGATGGAATTGTAGTGAAAATAAATGGTTCCCCTTTTTGCTGGGGACCCCCTTGGGAACCCTCTCAAGGACCCTCATTTTGAAAACCACTGTTTTAACCTACATAAGGGCATGTGAGTGTTGCCATAAGATAGACTTGAAAATACATTTGAGACATTTATTAATGCATCTGGCTAACAAACAAAATCTTTAAAAAACACACATTACTCCGGTTTGTCTTCAAAATCAGTCCTATTGAGATACTGAGGTATCTGTATACTAAAACACATGACACCATGACACAGCACTTGCTTTTGCCCAAAGGTTTCTTGGTACAACCTGCTGTATTTTGAAAAGAGATACTTCCACAAAGTTGCAACTTGTAATCAGCCAACATAAAAAGCAATTTTCAGGCCAGTGAGTTTCAGCTGCAGTTAGCTTTCATCTGAGGGCTTAATTAGCAGAATGAAATCATCTCTATTGTTCGATATACAGGAGCAATGAGTGCCCACACACTCGAGTGCTCCAAGTTACAGCACACAGACAGACAGGCTTTTCTTGACTAAAATAAAAGACTTCATTTCTGTTGCTATTTTTGCAGGTTGGAGAGTGCAAGCTGGCAATCATTTGAGCTTCGTAACCACCATAATGACAGTCAGAGTGATTGTAGACACGGTAAAGAGACAGACCGTAGAGAGATGGATATGGATAAGTAGATGAGGTCAATTATAAATAATGTACCTTCATTAGAACTGATTCAGAGAGTTTCTCTCGGTTGACAATCTTTATGGCCACCTTCTGTCCCGTTATACAGTGGACACCCAACTTCACCAGTCCTGAGAAACAGAGAGAGAGAGAGGAGTGAAATATCACAAATCATCATGCAGTGTGAAAACAGAAAAGGGAGGGATGTCATCAATAATTCAAAAAGCTTTACAGACATTGTCACAAACAATTACCAAACTCAGCTCATACAAAGACTGATTGGAATATTTAAGAAGCATGCTGTGATGTCTTCTCCTCCCCATTCCCCATGTCTTCTAAAGAATAATTCATTTGATGACATCTTGACATGGGTTGGAGCAGAATAAAAAGCATGGGAGATAAAAAGACTTACACACGGATCAAACCATGCTGAATAGCATGTGCTACAGTGATTCTGAGATTCGGAATGCTGGAATCAGGTGATGCACCTTGCCTGTAGCCTGTTTGCCTGGCTACAGGAGAGGGATTAGAGGTAATTTAGTCTGTTCCCTACCTGTCTGTCCCTTCCCGAGAGTCTTCTCCAGCCGGTAAGGCCCCACATACTGGCTGGACTGGCACACCGTCAGTTCCTTGCTGCTCATCCTTTCTCAAAGGTGAAATCCTATTCCTGATATTTATGAGGCAGATCAAGATAGCGGTCGCTGCTGCTCCGTGCGTAATGCCGTAACGCACATATCCCGGGCGGCTACACGGCGGCGGAGAGGAGAGGCGCGGAGGACTGGTCGTGATCTAAAGCCGGGCCCTGCAGGCTACTCCCATGCACTTGTTTGTCATGCGGCCAGGTCCGTGCTGGGAGTGAGAACCGGCCCAGTTTTACACTCTACAAGGCTTAGGATAAAGCAGCATCTGTCCCAGTCTCAGTTTGTGTCTATTTCACTACAGCACGGAAAGCAGCATAATTCAGAGGCAAGGTAGAAAAGATCCAAAAGAAGAGGACGTTTGAGGTTTGACCGGTGTCAGTGATAGGCGATGTAGTCCCATCAAATCCACCACCCCTGCTATAAATAACAGTAGTTTAAAGCTGATTGATCATATGTAGCTTATGCAGCTGGACAAAAGTGGAGCAGGAAAATAAAGATCTCATTCAGATCTGAGGGCTACATTTGCCACAGATTGATTCCTGTAAGGGTACAGTCTCAAATATCCTAAGTCAGAATGGCCTGATTGAATCCATTCTCTGATCGATATCAGGAACCCCCTCCTCAAGGCTGCTGCTGCTACTACCGTCCAAAAATGTTTCCATAATTCTTCCGAGCTCATAGGCTACATTGCCCTTTTTTCTTCTTCTCAAGCCAGTCGGGGCCTCGTTTCGGTCAGGATGTGGCTTTCTGTGCAAGATGCGGCGTTGTCCAGATAATGATCTATTATCACAACAGCATCAGCAAGAAGAATGGGTTTTCCAATATCCGGTGCACACTTTGGCTCACCCCTCCCCGGCCCTGCATCAGGAAATAGAGGAAGAGGGGGGAGAGCATAAAAAAGAAGGCAAACAGCGTCGGGTAGACAGGGCCAGACAGGCAAACTGCCCCCCGCGGTCAAGACGGCTGCAGCGGGTAGAGGAGCGCTCGATGTGCCGGAGGAGGATCAGCGCTCGGCCCGGTGATGAATCCTGTTTCTAGAAACAACAAGCATCCTCAGCTGGCCTGGTGGTAGCCGACTCCCCGTCTCTCCTCCCTCCCTTCCTCCCTCCCTCCTTCTCTCTCTCTTCCTCTGTGTCTCTCTTTCTCTGTTTCTGGGCGGATATCATATCACCGCATCTCCTCCCTCAAGCCGGCGCTTGGCTATTGAACAAAAAAAAAACGCCTAGCAGAAAATAATCTTTCAGGTTGTCAGAAGTTGCCCGCACCCACAGTAGTGTCCACCATTCACGGGCTGGCCTCTTCCACTCCCCCCTTCCCCCTCAAACACACACACACCACCCAACAAAACAAACACACACACACACACACACACACACACACACACACACACACTCACTCTCTCTCTCTCTTCCTTTTCTTCATCGGTCAGCATCAGCATCCGGGTTCCGCTTTTCCCTCCCCACCCCTCGCCCCCACCTTTTATTGGTTGGACCCTTTTTTTGATTCGACCCAGAACGCCTATAGGCTATTTGTAGCATGCTGACTGATTAGGTAAGTTATAAGAGTAGTACAGTGTGCGAAGAAGAGGATAAATAAGCAGTGAAGTTTTAGCAGGCCTGAAGCAGGAAATTTGGCTCTGTTTTCCGTAAGACCAACATTTAAGGTTGTAGGCATGATCATCATTGTCATGGAATGTAGGTCTGGTCTGTTTGACAACATTAATTGCACCACAACCCTATAGACCCCCAACCCCCATTTTGTATTTATGTCAATTTTAATAATAAAGCAGGTTGACGTGCCATACAAAAACTGTGAAAGTAGCAACACGCTAAATGCACACAGCCTGTGTTCAGAAACTTTACATTAACGAGCTGTCAGGACTTCTGTACAGTTGTGAGGTCACAACTGTACAGACTACTAAATAGGTAGAAAGTGCCCCAGCTATAATCATAGACAGTTAAAGAAGTGGACCAACAGATCCTGTTGCTCTGGACGGAGACCAGTGAAGGATATTAGAAGCGCCTTTCCGGCGATGGCTGAGTGTTACTGCGCAGCCTCCAACTGAGCTTGACGACGTAGATGTGACATGATCAACCTGTAAGTCTTCTGGTAGCTGTGCCAAGAGAAATCTCAAACATTCCCAATCAGCAGAGACGGAAAGCATAGGTATATGTAAGGAGATAACCTAAGCACAGGCTAATTACTGCTAACTAAAATGCTAGTTAACATTAGTAATTAAACCTAAGCAACTAATGTAAGTCGACACTGTCTGCGTGCTTCTCCTCGCAATACAGTGATTTGAACTATGCTACAGCAAGTCGCATGGTTACAATGACACAACCGTTAGCCGTTATTTTCACAAAAACGTCTGCTACAGAGCCATAATATGAGCTACAAGGTAATGGAGACTTTTATACATTGTTGTGTTTATTTAGAAATAAACAATGGAGAACTGAAGTTTTTAAACGCTTCAGATGTAAAGTTATTTACTGTCAAAGTGGTTCCAATAGGAATAGCGGTCAATGGAATGCTAACGGAGGGTGAGTGCTTGGTAGCATTAAAATGGTGCCATGGGAGCTACGCTTTGTGGATGCTCGCTTACCCCCTTGGCTGTAATGTGCAGAGAATTTGAGAGGGCAGATGCGGAACACCTGGAAACCATGACCAATCAGAGCAGACTGGGCTTTTTCAGGAGGGGGGCTTGAAGAGACATGCGCTTAATCGTAGAGTTTCAGACACAGAGTGAATAGAAGTATATTCACACAGACAGTAAAATAATGTTTTTTGAGCATTAAAGCATGTCAACTTGTGCTAGTAGAAACCCAAAACACAAGTATGAACCTGAAAATGAGTGCGATTTGGGATCTTTAAATCAAGCAGTCCTCAATTATTTGACTCAAACATATCTTATCCATGTCATGGGATGAGCTGCCTCAGTACACTTTAAGGGCATACTCGGTCCACTATGAAAAATTACAGAATTAATATCTGGGAATTCACACTATAGACACCACAAATCATATTTGTGTAACAATGTGGCTACAATTTAGTACATACACAACCCAGCCACTAGGTTTCAGCTTACAGCAAAGTCACTAATTTATATTGGTTGCAAGACAGAAAGATATCAGGATACCAAGAATACCATGTCCAGGTCAGTATAGAATATGAATAGATGAACAAAAGAACATTAGATTCATACAAACCACAACAAAAATGAAGAGGAATAGTATAGAAATAGTTTGGGGTCACTTGCACTCCATTGTAGACAGAATACCAGCTGAGCTCAGTTGCATTGTTTTTTTTAACCAGGGCAGCAAGTTTGTTTACTTGGGAAATATTGCTATTTATTCTGTGAATTACAATATAAATACAGTTGTTTAAGCCTACATTATGTAACTCAAAAGAAGTAACATCAGACAATTCTTGCCCTTTTTTAGGGGGCAGGAGTGGAAATGAATGATGCGGTTTCAGAATGATGGAAATAGGATGTTCTGTAGTCCCTATGGATAGTTGTTTTCCTTGGCAACTATCATGTTTTTCCCAAACAATGTGCAGATTTTTAGGCATTCTTCTATCAAATGGCTTGAAAAATAGTGCAGATAGCCATTTAATGGAGCTCTCATTTTCATGTTTTCTTATTCAGCGTCAAATTTACTAACCCTGCCTGACTGGTCTCTTGCTTTTGTTTCCTCCTTTTGAACTCTCAAACTGTGACAAAAGGTCACAAACATATTCTTAACTAAAGCATAGTCTATATCATCAACGTTCCACTTCCGGGATTGCTCCGTTGCTGACCAAAATTCCAACGGATATCACTCATTAAGGCAGGATATCCGTTGCCTTGGGCTTCCTTTGTGTTAGCAATTTAAACTGTGGTGGATTTCTGAGGACTATGGTTAACTGCTCCTCAGATCTCTGCAGGGTAAATCTAGAGCAATAGCTAGTCTATCTGTACATCTTGACGCTATATGTCAGTTGTAGTTTGTTAGGATATTAAATCAAACCACACAACCGTGCACATTCGTCGAATGTACATGAACCCAGCAAAAAAACACAATGCCTGTTATCAGCTCCATCAAGACCAGTACTTCAACCCCGATCCTCGCTTGATTGTTGTCTCAGCCACCCTGGTTACGCACGCTACAAGCTATTGGAAAAAGCTTTGTACTTACCTGTGTCTGTCCTTTTTTTGTCTTACCCCTCTCTCTGTGTTTTGTTTCCTCAAAACACAGACTTTACTCAATGTGAGGACACCAGTCAGGGAAGTAAATTTGACTCATGTGTGACATAATGATTGAATGATGAACACTTCACATAATAAAACATAATAAAAAAATTAGCTTGTAAACGTGAAATATATTACTTTGCATGTGCTTGATTCTCTTTCAATAAAACAGAAAACTAAAAATACATATTAAAAAACCACTCAGCGGATGAGCAGCCACTGTGCACCGCTGATCCCTGGGACAGATCATCTCGTAAAACCGCTAGGTGCTGCATTGCTGCACGCTGTGATTAAAGTTCACATAGTGATATCTGTATGACGCTCACTCCCAAATCTTTATCCCTTTTTAATCTTAATCTCTTGATGCAGTCAGGTTGATGTAGCTCAGATTATCTAACGGGGCCATGCGTGACAGTGTTCATGTAAGTCCTTGCCTGTGAATGTACCGTCTCCATGTGATTCTACACACAAACAAGAAAAAATTAGAAACAAAACTATGAGACATTTTGTCACTGAAATCTAGTTTTTCTTCTCCAATGATGCACATTCAGAACGTCTATCCATATATGCCCTACAAGGAAAAATGTTTCTTTAAGCATTCATTTATTTTTCCACTCTATGAGCATCACAGTATTAATAAAAGATGTCTAGGTATGGTTTATATTTTTATAAAAAGAACTTGGAAACATGCTGTTATTTGGAACATGCTAAAATCTCCACAAAGGAATCAGTAAAGTTGTGGTACCTGCTAATGCAAGTGCATTTTCTAAACACAGGATGGTGCTGCCACGCTACTGTATGACCTATCATTTCTTTCCTACTATGCAATGAGCACAGCAAGGTGTACGGAAGAGGATTAGGGACACATGTGAAAAATGAATTTGAGTTCTGAGAAAAAAGTCAGAATTCTGACTGCATTCTCCGAATTCTGAGGAAAAAGTCAAACTTCAAAACTTAATTATTTTTTTTAAAGTATTTCAAAAAGTCAGAATTCTGAGAATAAAGTAAGAACTCAATACACTTTTTCACATGTGGCATCCTCTTCAGTAAAGGTGTGAGTTGTGGGATTATGACATGTAGTTATAAGTGTGTTAACTGTAATTCTGCATGCCTAACCAAGAACAATGTGTTGTCAAGACTTTTCCTGTCTTTGTATGTCTGGACCAGTGTTTTTCTGTTAGATCTCTCTCCATATATATATCTATACATCTCTATATATCTAGATAGTTCACTAAAGGGAATAGTGAACAGAGAGAATGGGTGGACGGTTTCGAACACAGCCATAAAAAAGGGGAACTATGCCCATTTTCAAACGTACATGTTGTTGCTATGGTTTAAAAAAAGAAAAAAAAAATATGTGTAACCTTGAACAATAAGAAACGTAATACACATATTTGGTTTGCTAGGTGAAATATCGTTTAATAATGCAAATGAGTTTTTGGTCAGGGTCAACATATATGATGGTTCAGCATGTTTAGGGTTCATACAGTATAGGTGATAACACTACGGGTACTTATTCTTAGGCTGAACTGTGACCTCCCCCTCTCCTAAACTTGGAGAGCAACCTCTGGTCTTCTCTAAACAAGGGCTGAAACAGCAAATACAAAGAAGAATGTTTCTGGTGCAGGTATTTAGATGTGTTTGACATTAGATCACAGCTAATACGAATACAATAATCAGCTGTCAAAATACCCTAACAGTTTTATGCCAACCTTATACCAAAACAACTTTTCAGATTTTCCACTGTTGCAATGAGAGTCTTGCTAGAGTTGGGTCCCGTGCCCGTCGTCTCAATCCTTGTACGTATGGTGTATGGTGTATGGTGGTGCTAAAACTCAGTACGAGCTGTCTTCAGTCAGTCTTAATGCGCCGAAAAAAATCAAACGTGTTTGATATTATCGTAAGTTTTAACTCTTGGTAGCAAAGTCTTATAGTCTGTGACTTCAATGACATTATGACTTTGTCTTTAGGTGTGAGATGGTGTCACACTTTAGTCTTTCCAAAGTCTTTTCAGAGTCCTCTAGTGTAAGGAATAAAGCACCCAACAATACTAAGAAGTAGCTATGTTGTCGGTTGTCATCAGTAGCTGCTAGCTACATTGCAGTACAAAAACCTGAAATGATATTTTCAATGACATTGCCGCTTCATAATTAGGGCTGGGTATTATTCAACAAGTTTCAATACTGGTACCAATACCATAACTTTGATACCGGTTCCTGCACGATACAGTTTTTGATACAGGTTCTATAAAATCCATTTTAACAAAAAGAAATGACAATATTACGGCAGAAAGATTGTCCTGGCTGTCTCTACAAAGTGTAACGTTAGACAGCCAATCAGCAGCATTATTAAATCTTGTTAGAAACACGCTGCATGCTTATTGGCTCACAGGCGCTGTTGATATTTACTCCTTAGGTGTGGAAATATGGAATTGAATGACACGGCTTTTTTTTGATACTCAATGCTATGGACGCAATTCGGTTGTTGCCTAGAAAGTATTGAATTCGGTACCCAGCCCTATTCATAAAACCATATTATTTGCTTGTGTGGGAGCTAGAATTGCTTAATATTCTATACATTGAGGCAGTGTGAGCTCTACCCAACTCTTGCCACACACACACACACACACAGAGCTACCTGCCCTTACCACTTACCCTTGCCCTTTAGGCTCTATGCAGGCGGCAGAAATACAGTACCGCCTCCCCAGCCGGGGGAATCTTCCTTAGGCATATCTGATGTCAAGGGCTGAGCAGTCTGTCACTGTGTTCATGTACAGCAAAATGTGTTGCTGTGTGACCTACAGTATTGTGCAAAGTGTGTCTGTGTGTGCAAATTACTGATTGATGTTCAACAGGGGTCCTTGTAAAGCTGAAGACTAGAGTCTGGCTTCAGTTGAATGTGATTGCTCTGTGTCAAAGTATCCTGTGTGTGTGTCGGGATGTACATAGTGTGCTCTTTCACATGTTGATAGCAGAGGAACATTCCTGGAAACATAGTGTGCCTGTTTACACAGGTCATAAATGCTGTGTACACACATGCACAGAGTTATAGCTCATTTGCACACCTGGGCTGTCTAATGGGACACCATCTGATCCTATTCTGTACAGTGCAGGTCATTACAAGGTATTATTTGACAATACAAAATACACTGGAAGTGGTGTCGGTGGGACTCGCACTTATGGTCGTTTAAAATATGACAGAAATCATACCTAAAACTATTACTTTTTATATTGAGACATATTTAAAAAATGGTTACATTTGGAAATTAAATGCAGGACTAATGGGGGAAAACATGGGAAAGAAATTAACTGTATTGAAAAGCATGAATTAATTTTTCTGTGTGAAGTGTTTATAATCCACTTTTTCTCATTACACTCACTTCTCGGATACATTTAATATTTCTATTTTTGAGTTACTGCAAACCTTTGTACACAACAGTATGTATGGCTTTCAGGTGTTACAACATGCACATAGTGGCCTATAAATCCACACCTCTGACAGCGAGGCTCTGACTGACTGAAAGCAGAGGGCAGGCTAATATAGGAGTGTGTGGGTGTGATGCCAAAAGTAGTTCAAATTTACTCGCTGGGGCTGATCATGACAGCCAACCGACAGCTGTCTCGTTGAATCTGTTTTTGTGTGTGTGTGTGTGTGTGAGTGTGTGTGTGTGGGTGTTTAGAGCATCATCACTTACTCTGTTTCTTTTGGCTGTATTTAGATGAAAACTTTTCTTTTATTCCTCAATTCACAACAGAATTTGCAATGAGTGTTAAATTCCATTTGTATGTGTAAAAGTATGATGAATGATTCACAACCCCCCCTCTAACTTGAAAATATAAATTGAATAACTTGCAACATTTCAATTCTAGTCTAGTACCTAAACATTGCCTAAATTTATCTTTAGTTTCTCTGCAACTTTTGACATAATCGACCCCATCCGATGCACCGGTCTCTGTTCTGAATGATGTACAGCAAAACTTCCCTTCAGTGCATTACCAGTCACCATGAAGAAGTTTAAATTAAAAGATAAAATATTCATTTCAATGCATTGACTTAGCATCCCACTAGCTGGAAGAATGTAAGCTCAAAACAATAATGAAATGTCACCATCCAACACTCTTGTCATTCCCAAATAAGGGACAGACAGATAATTGAGTGAGTGATATGATTGGATGAACACAAACATCTCTGGGTTGCTAGTGGCAGTAAAATTGTGACTTGCTTATTTTACTCTTTGGTTACCTCAAGGCCTGTCCAAGTTACAGATTCAGCCCCTTCCAGTTCATAGCCTACAAAAATGCTATAAGGTAAAAAACATTGTGAATTGTTGTCTTTTGCTCTATTTTCCGTGGGAACAAAAGATATCCATACTCCGAAACATCAAAATGGTTCAGACATACAAGGCAAAACTATGACTTTGTTTCAGGGTTCATTCATCCATATTCCATGAAAGTAGACGTCCACCCTCTACATGGTGAAACAAAAGACAATTTGTTTTTATACTTTTATTTCCATTTATAAGTATTTATGTCGACCATTTACATAACAGCTCCGCTCTCTGGAATTGTCTACAAGTGGATGTTCTGCAAGTCAGCCGTAGAGGGAGAAGGGGAATGGCGGTAAGACATTCGGGGCCACCAGATCGGGGGGGTGGGGGGGGGGGGGGGGTGTGGGGGAGGTGGGGGGGGTGTTGTGGTTACTGGCCACCATATCCCAAATTCAGCAAGAAGTTTATCATGCCATGATCATCATCTTCATCCTCCTCCTCCTCATCATTCATTCCAGTGCTGTTGTGCAGAAGGGAATGCTGGGAACTTGGAGGACTCAGTGCAGTGGACCTGGAAGAAAGGACAGGAGAGATGAGATGGGTGGAAAACAAGGAATGAGGGAAGATGCATTTTTAAGCCCAAATTTACAGCATGGGAGCTGTTTACATTATCAAGGTTAGAGCTAAAACAATATCACTTGATGGGTAGATTTTAGTTTGACAAACAAAAAAATCAGCATCCATGTAGACGATTAATCATTCGAGGCATTTTCAAGCAAAAATAGTGAAAATAAATGCAACACAACTATCAAGTTCCAGTTTCTCAAACAGTAGGCTATGATTTGTTGCTTCTCTTTGTCAGATGTGATAGTAAACCGAATACCTTTGGGATGGGACTTTTGGTCTGACAAACATTTTAACATGTTACCTTAGGCTCTGCAAAGCTGTTTTTGCAAAAAGACATGTTGCTCTGTAAGAATATTACTTTGGTGACACTTTTCTGCTGCAATTGAGGATATTTGGATGCAAGTGACATAAATAGCATCATATATGAATAGCAGGCTGACCTGAATTGTTCAGTGTCGACTATGAATGAATGAATGAATGACATAACATCCTTACATTTGGAGGGTGGAGGGCGACTCCTCATGACGTCCCCTCAGCTGCACTCTTCACACAAGCAGCAAAGGCCTCGATCAGATCTTTGCAGCCCTCAGCTCCCTTCTCGGCCACACTGGAAGGAAGGGAGATGAATGATTATGTTAAATTGCAGTCAGATAATCCCCATTTTAAATACCTAAGCATTTCATTTCACCTCCTCACACAGAGGACATGTGATCAGGATACAGAAAGAGGAAGGATGGAGCGCTTCAGTCAGCCGCGGTGGACTCAGCAAAATCCCAGTCCAACTAATTCTGTTGACAAAACAGATGCGTGTTTTGTGTACTAACAGGTTTTAATTGCAGAGGGAACAAATGTGTGAAGAAAATATCTTTCTCTTGAAGATTATATAAAGAAATGGAAAGGGACTAATGCTGTCACAGTTCTAGGCGTCACTGATCACAGCCACTCTTAGGGCTGGGCATTGTAAAAAGAATTACAATACCAGTACTGATACCAACACAGTTAGTTAATTCTTTTCTCAATACCAATTTCATAAAATCCATTTTAAGAGTTTTTCCTACCTGCCTCTACGAGGTGTAACGTTATACAGCTAACCAGCAGCATTATTAGATCTTAGTAGAAACATGCTGCATGCTTATTGGCTCACTGACGCTGATGGTATTGAAATTTGGTATTGAGTGACAAGGCATTTGTCGATACTTTAGAGGCAATTCAGTCGGTGCCTAAAAAGTATTTAATTCAATGCCCAGACCTCCAAGCTCCCAAATGAATGAATATTCAGGGAAATTCTTTCCAAAATGACAACTTTTCTATAAATTTAGAAATATAATGTCCCTGAAAGACAGAAAAATGAAAGAACAAATGAAAGATGTTACTAAACGGGATGAAAGTGAGAGAGAAAGTGAGAATGCCGGCTAACAGATTATTTCAGGCCCCCATGCAGGAACAAACACAGCAGACATTGCCACAGTGCATTAGGGTGATGGAGCGAAAGGAAGGGAGAGAGGGAGGGAGAAAAAGAGGGGGCAGAGGGAGGGATACAGAAAGCCATGTGGAAGAAGCCATCTGTTTGATAGGACACCAGAAAGGGACGGAGGATGTTACGTGATCCCACAGAGATGGTAAGACATGGAGGGGAGAGGAAGAGCCCACAGGAGGAGGGGCTTCATCATACATGAATGTATCACTTCATAACATCCCAACATCCCTCTGTTCAGCTTTGCCCCCAATCCCTTGTCAACCCAGGGGAGCAATCCTCATCTCCTAAACATCTATCTCTCCACTGTGGCCCAATTTAAACTATAAAGCAGCCCCTGCTCACCATTAGAATAACAGATGTGCTACTTATCCAATATCTATAAGTACTCGTTTAAAGGATAAGGCTGGTCTTTTCACGAGATGAACAATAGACATTCAATGTATAAACACATCGGTAATTACTTCTCTGTATAGTAGTCGTCATTGTTAGTGCCAAGATTCAGATTACATACATACAGCATGCCCCCTTGATTCACAGAAAAAAGTGTGCAAGCATGTAATTCAGTTACGGTTGAATGTTTTATCTCATTGAAATCAGCCTCACTGTTTACTGTTCACTCTCCTACAGCTGTATGAACTGTATCATGGGACTGCTAACCAAACATTTCCTACTGCTGCTAATTAAATATGTGTAAAACACAGTTTTTTTATATTGTGATGTAGTAACAGGAAATACACTGACTGTCATTCAGAAAAGAAATGGTTTAAAAAATGCCAAATCAATCAGGACGGAAAGAGTACTCTGACAATCATGCATTGCATTCTTATAACACTGTTGGACCCACAATTGACAGTTTAAAAAAGGAAAAGTTTAACCAAATCAAAATTGATGCTGCCATCTAGATCTAGTCTCTTACTTAAAGACATTCTTCTCCCTTGCTAAAAGCTGGCTGGCACAATGCAACTCGATCAGCAAGTGACATCACTTAAAGCAATATTATCTCAGATTTCACATTGCTCCCGCTGGAGCCACAATACACGTATTCCGAAGAACCTTCTGAGAACACACTTTGATGATTACAGGTCTTTCATTTTCTGCAGAATAGAATCTATTCTGTATATCTAAAAAGGGTGGAACCACCATCACATGACAGTGTCACAAACGGTTTAATGCACTAGCTTACACAGGGTCATCTCTGCTGCTTTATCTCTTTGTATTGTGGCCTGGTGCCTGTGATGTAACACACAGCTGGCTGCCGCAGATTAACACTCAGCGCTTTACTTTGCCAAGAGGGAAGGGGTGAAGTGTGTGTGTGTGTGTGTGTGTG
>NC_045747.1:35052982-35058757 GCF_008692095.1 Etheostoma spectabile | reverse complement strand
TGTGTGTGTGTGTGAGTGTGTGCGCGCACGCGTGCTTGCGTGCGTGTGTGTGCGCGTGCGTGTGTGTGCGCGTGCGTGTGTGTGCGCGCTTGGACAGAGTCAATTAGTGCTTATGACTGACGCAGTGCACTGATGACATCAACATCAGTGCAGCAGCAGGTCTAACCCTGAGGGTATGTTGTCAGATAATCCTGCCATGGGTCCACCACTACACACATGTATGTTCTCCTCAACCCCGATCCCGAGAGGAGCTGACTGAATTGAAAGGAGGAATCACAGTGACAGAGTATTTGTCACGCTAGAGTAGCCTGATGAAAACTGTCAGTCAAATGTCATTGAACCACTTGGGGCTTTATTGTGCAAAACTATGGGCTCTCATAAACTAGTATTTTTCAAAAAAAAAACTTAGTCCTTTAATTTTAAAATCAACATTATTAATTATCATTAACGCAACAGATTCTCATCCAAGTCAACATTTTCAAATCTACAATGTCCTGATATGTACGCAGACATGCAGGCCTTGAAATTAACACTCAACCATGTGCCAACTGTGGCTGAATTTTGCCATTGGCAAGGGGAAACTGTCAATCTGCCTGCCACATTGATGGGTAGCCATTGACAATTGAATGAGTTATTAGCTGTTTTTTGCCACTGTTGTTTTTACTTTTCAACACAAGTTCTCCATTTCCGTGGATTACACAACGTGGTGGCACCTTACTGGGGTGAAGAGGTTGGCTGAAACAAGCAATCACCAAAAACATGAGATGACATCATCACCACCATCACGCAATCTCCTGAGAGACAGCACAACTGAGCGAGCTCATGTTACAAGGTCATGGGGGCAAAGCTGGGTTATCATGGCGACCAGTGGCACATCCAGTCCAGGCTCAATATGCCTATTCGATTATATTAAACAAAGCTTCTAATTTTAAATGTAAAATCTTTATTTTTTATTTACTTTTTATTTATCTTGAACCACATGTTATAAAAACAAAACAAAATAAAGACACAAAAACGTAGGCAAATCAGAACAAAAAAAGGATAAGTTCGAGAAGGATCAGACGGAAGCATAAGGCTTATAAAATCATGCCCCTACTTCACATCATATTACACATTATGTTAAAAAACAAAAATCTGTGTTTTTAGGTCATACAATCTATAAATGACACAACATGCAACAATACACACCATTTGTGTGTGTCTCTTCCTTTTTATTTTAGTCAAGTATTGTTTTCTTTAATCTATTGTTCAACTTTATAATATTACGGCTCTGTTGGATTTCATTGTTCAGTCCATTCAATTAGGTAACCCCACAAACCAAAATACATATGCTTTTAACAGTAGTTTGCACAAGAGGCTGTTTAAATATGAATGAACCTTGGCGGTCAACCTTGACTCGGCCAGTGCGATCATCTCTAACTGGTGGATCATCAGCATGATATGTAAACCAAACCAACGTCATGCTTCCTGGGGCCGTGATGTCTGCATGTCCAGGTCCAACTGACCACCTGGCGGAGCAAAAGATTGTTCTCTCGTCTTGGACACGATCAAGAGATAAAGGCTGAATTATTTAGACTAAACTGGCTGTGTGTCCTCTGGGACAAACATATGCATAATAGATCACTGAGCAGGTGCAAGCACTAAAAGATAATGTAGAGGCAAAACATTAGTGAGGAGATCATGAGTCTTTCTCTAAAGTGTGTCGAGATAACTTTTGTTATGATTTGATACTATAAATAAAATTGAATTGAACTGAGTGATTAAGGCTGAGTGTGCAGTGGTATCATCTAGTGGGGAGCACACAAGAATCAATAAAGTATCCCTGGGCGTATTAGGACAGGGTTTTCTAAACTTTTTGGATTTGTGACCCTGTTAATTAAAACAAAGCTATGTTGAACCCGTTTCTCAGTTTTTAGCCATATGTCCTAATCTAGGTAAATAATAATAGGCTATTTCTCATTTTGTACAAAAATAAAAAAATAAAAAAAATCACATTATAGTATAAAAAATATATATTTAACAATGCAACATTAAAAGACAAGTTATATGTTTATTTCATGTTGTACAAATGACCATTGACGTTTCATTTTCATGTCCCGTCTTTGTTTGGATTAGGAAACACTGGTTAGCGTTATAAGATAATTCGAGGTTTGCGCTGAAACTGGTCACATTCGATTAGCAGGGAAAACAATCCCAGGGAACGGTCGACTAGGTACCCATGTGTTATTAACCCCTAGGTTAATTTTGACTTTAATTTTTCCAATTCTGGAAATACAGGCTTTTTCCAGAATTGTTCCTTAAAGAAAAGGTCTATACCAGGGGTACTCAACTACAAACTGAAAAGGTCCACTCACCAAGTTTCCAATGTTTCCAGGGTCCGAGGCCGTCGCGTAGCCAAAATTTGAACTCCAAACGAAAAAGATGATAAATCCATAACAAGAAACATTTGAACTATGCACAAAGAATAGGTTCTGTCCAAGTCAGTGTGAAAAGTTGCACTTCTTCTGTGCCACCAGTTCTTTAAATTTTGGCACAAAAGGTGTGAGAGCCAGGCGTAGGCACTGGTGCAATGTTCATTGTGAGTTTGCCCCTGTATTTGTTCTTCACCATTGTCATTGTGAGAAGGCTGACTGCAGGAGTAAGTGGAAGGAAACATAGTTAGAATCTGGAGGGCCATTTTCGGAAGACACCTGCAGGGGCCATCTTTGTCCGAAGGTGGAAGGGTCGCAGAGAGATTCCTGCAGGGCAAGGTTTTCTTGAAGCTCAATCAGCTTTGTTTGTAGAGAAGCAGCACAAGCCATGGCAGACCTTCAGGGCTCATTGAGAATTCGGTCACATTTTTCACCAGGATGGGTTTTTCAAAACACGAAAGAACTGTTTTCCTAGGGGGAAATCTCCAAAACGGGTTTCAAATGCAATCAACTTGTCACGAATTCCACATAATTGTAGGTTGTGGCTGCAGCTTGGCTTTTCAGATTTGGGAAGTGAAGCAGGCTTCCCTCCTGTAGGTCACTTTTGTAGATTTCCGCTTCCTTTGAAAAGCGCGGATAGTGACATGAGGTCACACATGTGTTATTTTGCCTGGAACTCAAATTCAAATCATTGAGGTGGGAAGTGATGTCTGTCAAAAATGCAGCAATTTCCATTTTTTTATTGTTTGGAGAAATTCCACATTAGGTTTTGCTTGGAGGTCTGATTCAGTAGAATGTTTCTAACTCCTTCCGCAGTCCACAAAAACGCTCCAACCACTTCCCCTTACTAAGCCACCTGACATTATTGTGGAGAAGTAAATCATCAAATCTGCATCCAATCTGTGAGGAATGAGCGTAGCAGGCGATGCTGCAGCAAGCAGAGGACGCTCAAAAAGGTGATGAGCTTCATCACTGTTGACATGATTTCTGAAAACTCCTTTCCAAGCTGGCACACAAAACCATCTGATGAATGACACAGTGGTGCTATGAGGTCAGGGTGATGTGCCTTTAAGAGGGAGACTAATCCCCTCTCTCCAGCAATACTTGGGGCTCCATCAGTAGCAATTGAAACAACTGCTTCAGGTCTATGCCTTGGTCTTGCAACATCTGCATCACTGCATCATGAATGTCACTGCTCTTGTATGGCCAAGAAGGGTTTTGACACCCAAGACATCTTTGAAAAATGCACCCTTTTCTGGGTCAAAAAATCTGACGAACATCATTAGTGATCCGTGTTCGTCCAAAGCCAATGAAATGCAATTAGCATTTTTCACCGCAGTTTTCATTTGGTGCAATAAATCATCGGCGAGCATTTCAGTTCGTCTCGCTGCAGTAGAATCAGAGAGGGATATTTGGCTTATTTTTTGAGTAATGTCATCTTTAAACTGGGTTCCCTCATACAGAGCTATCGCTATCTCGTTCATACATTCCTTCACAACTTCGGCGTCAGTGAATGGTTTTTTATGCTTGCCCAAGACCCATGCCACTTGTAGCGACGCTTCAGTCGTGCGCTCTTGCTGGGTTGCTGACCTGACTATCACAGTTCGTGACGCTTGATATGATTCTTGCATTTGGTTTATTTTTCTGGTTCTCACCTCGCTGTTTTGGGGATAGTTTTCTTCGAAGTGCCCATGCTTTGTTTCATAGTGCCGCTTCACGTTTGAACTTTTGATGATTGCTACCGTCTCATTGCAGATCAGACACATCGGTTTTGTGCTCCGCGCAGGCAGGACAAATGCATATTTCTCTGTCCACTCCGCCTTAAACTCTCGGTTTTCTGAATCCACCTTTCGTTTTTTTTCCAGCTTTGAACACGCCATGTTTAATTCTGTTTGCTGAAAACTGATAACTAGCCCAAACTGATAACTAGCCCAAATCACTGACTGATATACAGGTCAGTTGCCATAGTGATGATAAGCAACCTTGTTTTGAGATCGTGGGAAAAGACTAGGCCTACAATCTTTGGTCTCGGTCCGGACGACATTGCATTTGGGTCCGCCCCCGGACCGAGGTCCGCCAGTTGAGTATGTCTGGTCTATACTATCTATGTTGGGAGTCGCATATGCACAGTAGCTAGGTAAGATCACATCAGCTAGATAACTCTTTCTCCAACTTTGGACAGTGAGGCAGGATCAGCTGGTAGACTTCTTCTAGACAGGGGTGCATTTGTGGAATACCTGCAGAACAGGGACATGGAAGTCGTTCTTTTGGAGATTATGGTGAACCACTGTGTGTTTTAGCAGCCATTCAGAATGAGCTAGGATGCCAGCTCCAGCATGCTAGCGCTAGCATGCTACGGTTAGCCACCTCGTCTCAGCTAATTACGTAGAAAGCCATGCAGATTTCGAGTTGTACTCAGTTAAAGTAATATTACTTTTTTTCTGCCACATGGCATCGTTTTGTCATTTATTACATCCCACTTTGTAATAGTAATACAACAGAGACTGTATGTATTGATATTGATTGATTACAATTTTGATTGATCCAACACCAAAGATTCAGGAATGTCGGGAATGTCAACATTTGTAAACAAAAACAATAACAGGATTTTTTTTTAGCAGCGGGGCCAGGTTTGTCCAAACAACAACCCCCTTTTGGTGGAGCTGTTTGTTTAATAGTCGACTCGGAAGCCAGCGAACGTTTTGACAATAAAGTACATCAACACAACAGTATGTGTAGTTAAACTGGACAGGCCTTGTTGTTAAATTGCACTGTGAGTGGGAGCCAACGGGGAATGTCGGCAGGATAAATTCAAAAGTAACCGCAATTACATTGTGCGTCTGCTCTATTTCTGATATCGTGGTGGCAGATATTTTGCCATGCCGGGCCGCCACTACAAAATCAACATAGAGGAAACAAAGCAAAAGAACCTTACACTATTGAGTGGGGCTGTAACGATATGGAAAATAAAACCAAAATCGCGACACTCAGCTCCATGAACCTGTGTCGCGGATTGAGAAGACAGAATCACAACACAGCCCTTCCAATTCCCAGAGTTATTCTTCTCATCCAGATCCAATGCTACCACATCTTTAAATTTCTATTAGTATTAGTCCTTAATTGGTGCCTTTGTCTGGTAAATTTCAAAAAATCTAGCTAGATTACCATTAGATTAGTTGTCTATCTATTCAGTTAATGTTACTGATAAATTCATGGGTTAGCTCAAATTTGTTAACCGTGGTCAAAACAATCATACAAAAAATAACTGAGCGTGTTGAACGGTGTTGTAATCTTACATTACCCACCAAGAATTACATTAGCATTAGCTTCTTGTCAAGCAGCACCTTTACAGTAGGCACCAAAG
>NC_045747.1:35052283-35052972 GCF_008692095.1 Etheostoma spectabile | reverse complement strand
CTTTTCCTCTTTGTTCCCCCTACAGGTTGGGAGCGGAACTGTTACCATTATTCTTATGTCACATTCCAATGAGTTGGTGAACCTCTGAAACGATTTTGTAAACATTATTTTAAGGTACAAAAGAATCTTTGGTGTTCGATCGATCAATTTTGAAATCAATCAATATCAATAAATAAGGTCTCTGTTGTATACTGTAACTGTGTTGCAAAGTGGGTTGGAATCAATGACAAAAAAAAGTGTGGCAGAAAAAAAGTTGTATTACGTTTACTGAGAACCCAAAAAATAAAAAAGAATCAAGGTTTGTATCAAATCGTGGGTCAAAAATCGTGATTCAAACTCAACCCTGGGTTTTGTGTATCATTACAGCCCTACTAATGAGCCATTTAGTCACACTCCCACCACCACACAACCCTGTGGTGTATTGCAGCACCGACCCATTTAATGTAAATGAACCCACAAGTCTATGGTTATGCCATGGGTTGAGGGGACACATTCCAGCTAGTGGGACACAACTACAGCACAGCACTCAAATTTCAGACTTCTGCCAAGTCACCAAATTCCAGAAGCAAAACCAGCACGGTTTCCATAGGCAAGAATAAACAGGCATGTCTGCACATACAACTGCAGGCAATCAGTAACAGAGACCCTCTGTGTGTGTGTGTGTGTGTGTGTGTGTGTGTGTGTGTGTG
>NC_045747.1:35050319-35052273 GCF_008692095.1 Etheostoma spectabile | reverse complement strand
TGTGTGTGTGTGTGTGTGTGTGTGTGCGTGCGTGCGTGTGTGTGTGTAGGTCAAAGGAAGGGGGAAGGGGCTGTGTGCTTATGTTCCACTCTTGTGAAAGAGCCTGGAGTCTCAAAGTACAAAGGTACCGCCATGTTAGCTAAAGGAGTTGGCAAAATATTCATGTTAAATACTTGCAAAGAACTAAAAGCTCAACAAGTTACAAACTTACTTTTTTTAAGGTGACTTTTACCATCTGTCTAGGGACTGTAGATGAAAATTAGCCTTTTGGCTAACTATGGCGGATTGACGAAAATGTCCATTAATATGTATTAAAAAAATAAATAGAAAATACTGCTTGTATGCATGGTTATTAAGATCTAAATATACATATTTAAACTCTTATCCAATAACAGTTCCTTTTCTTTAACGATTTCCTTGACATGAGTGTATCTTGAAACAATTAGGCAGGTCTGAGCCTCCAAGTCAAGAAAGTTACATTACAGCACACATAAAATATTTGAAACGAGTTGATTTGCAATTTAAAAACTAGCTTAAATATTCATACTGCACTGTAGAAGAAAGTACAACTCAATTACAGACACAAGGCATGTATTCTTGCAGTGCATAAAGAGTAAACCAAAGTTACCAAAGTTTGAAAACACAATTGGTTCCATTTTAAATAAAACAAATGTATTGGTTTTGTACGATTATCTTTACTGTTGATTATTTTCTTGATTAATTGACAAGTTGTTTGGTCATAAAATTATGAATCTGTGTTTCCTGAAGCCCAAAATGACATCCTCAAATGTCTTGTTGTGTCCCCAACTCAAAGATTTTCAGTTAACTGTCACAGACAAGTAAAAGAAACTAGAAAATAGTTACGTTTAGGAGGCTCGATCAGAGAACTTTTACGTTAAAAAAAGAAAGAAAAAAACCAAACCAATTCATCGATCCTCAAAAACAATCCAAACTGTTTATATACTGTAAATGCAACATTTTAAAGCCCCGTCATGCTTGTTCCACACATGCTTGTAGCCTGTTGGTCACATTTCACCTCTGTGTGACTTTGCTAGCGTGACCTTGACAAGGCCAGAACTACTGCTACTATTCAAATAAAATATTTTATAAAAAAGAATTCTCCCATTTAAGCACATATAAAGCTTGTCCTGAAACTGTGAGGAAATGATCAAATCTAACCTAGAATGATCTTAAAAATGCTTATTGCCACAACCTGAAGGGCCTAAAAACAACATGTAGGCGTCTGTGTAGCTGAGTGGGCATGCAAGGCTGTTGCTTACTTGGCTGGCCTGGTTAAAAGAAGCAGGCGTCAGGTGGAGCAGTAACATGATCTATGGCCAGGGACATTACATGCTATCCTGCACATAAGAGTCTCACTCGTACACCCATCTATCCACAGAGTCTATAAATACGTAAGGCAGTAGTTTTTTTTTGGCACAGGTGAAGCGGTCCCGTGAGCACCCACAGAGGAAAACATAAATAGGAGCCTATGTTGCTGGATGTCACAAACGGAATGCCTCGGACGGGGGGTGGGGGGACCGTGGGACCATGAGCCCCCTTGAGCTTATTACTTTTATGCATGATAAGATCTATCAGAGATCTACCCAACTGTTGGACTGCTTTCGTGATTGCACTTACTTTGCCAGTCACTGTGGCCCGAGCAGAAAGGAGCTTTTCAAAACTAGAGTTGATCAAGTCATACCTGAGGTCAACCATGTCCCAAGAACTCACTGGCCTTGCTGTCATCAGTATCAATCACTCCATAGGGGAGCAGATTTCATACGATGACATCATTGATAATTTTGCATCAAGGAAGAAAAAGTCAAAAAAAGTCAAAGTTTTCTGTTCTTAGTGCAGTAGTATAATAATGTGATTCTCTTGTGTGTTCATGTTTGTGTGATGAAGAATTTGTGCTATTTAGAATATTTATTCTATATTTTATTTGTATATTATT
>NC_045747.1:35049713-35050309 GCF_008692095.1 Etheostoma spectabile | reverse complement strand
ATATTTTACATTATTGTTGCTCTCTGCTCTTGTTACATTTTTTATACATATGATTCTATATATTTTCGGCATATTTCTATATATTTATTTTATTAACAACATAAGTGAAAAAAATTGTTTGAATATCATGTTGTTTATATTATTTCAAATGTTTAGCCAAAGCTGTAGCAGTAGTACAAGGACAGGAATGTACAACACCGCAGCATGTCATGAACCGCGGGTAGCTAGTTAGCTAGTGCTTACTAATAGCTCAAGGTGGTGTGCCATTTGTGTATTATATTTATAACTTACCTTTCGGGAGGCAGAGTAGGCACTTTGTTCTATATGAATCGTCTTTCACTCCAACAAATGAAAAATACTCTACTCTAAGTAGGGCCAGTGATGGTCTCCTTCCTCACCCTCACCGTCATGATCACTCAAAGTTGAAGGTGTTGATGATGGTGTTTCTGGGTCTTCCATCTCAAAACAAACAAAGCTCAAGTGTTCTCAATGCTGGCAGGCAGCAGAGTGAAAGACAGAACGGCAGCAGAACAGCCTTCTTATAAGACAGCTTGATTGCTTGATTTGCTCGATGATGAGCCAGCTTCATCAAACCT
>NC_045747.1:35047431-35049703 GCF_008692095.1 Etheostoma spectabile | reverse complement strand
CCATCTACCGCTCTGGCAGTGATACTGTGGGTTTGGAATGCTTCATAACATTTTTATACTTGTAATGAGTAACGACGCAGCAAATTAAAAACGTTATTGGAGTAAAAGTATAAATCTCATAAAAAAAAGTACTGAAGTAAAAGTGGAAGTAGGAAAAAGTACAGTACGGATACAGACTTTTTAGTACTTAAGTACAGTAGTGAAGAAGTTCTACTTTGTTACAATACATCTCTGGGAATAGGGTTGTGCTTACATGAAATAAGTTGTAAAATGCCTTTGTGGCACCAGAGGAAGCTGGATCAGAGCCAGGATCCCATTATGTGAGGGGTCACTTTGTTATATACTCAAATGAGCCTTATTCCTATTGTAGTGTTCTCAGCTGTGAAATAAAAAATGTCCCCATAAAACATTCCTCTGTGGGTTTCTCAGTGTCATCTAGAACATCTTTCACAATTCTTTGTCTATGAAGCATTTCCACGCAGTGTAGTTTTCAGGGTTTTGGTCGCGTTTACTAATATTTCTGGACTGTCTTGTATGAATTATGAAAATGGGCGTAGCTCCCCTTTACTGGACCACCAAGTGTTCATGTTTGGCTAATGTCTTTATAGTATGTAATGGCCCACATGCACTAATCAGCTGAAATCATGATATGTAGCAGGAGACCATCTTATCACCATAATGCCATTGTTCTGTGCTTTAAAATCCACTATAGAGTGCAGACCTAGGCCAGAGTTCCCAGTACAGGCCTTGTGGGACTTTAACAAGGAACAGTAAATAGCATGGCCCCTCACTATGACTGATAATGTTGGCAGCTTTTACACAAGAGCAGCTAAAGTTATTCATCAATGATGGCTTGATTATATTTACATGACCTAAACATAGACTTGTCAAATAAACATGTCAAACTCTCAGCCTGTAATTCATATGGATCTTGAGGTGTCCTAAAAAAAAGGGGTCAAAGTTGTCACTCGCCAAACTGTTGCACATAATTAGCCGCCAAACATTCATGCCTTGCCCTGCCAGGTCTCGCTCCTCCACCTCAACTTATCTAACGGCTTCACACACCCACCGCCACCTTATCAAGGCCTGACAGTCTGGCTGGAACAGTGACCCTCTACACAAAAAACCTCAAAATGGACTGTACTAGAGAAGACTTCTGAAGGGTCGATGTGCCGAAGCCAAGATGATGCACATCAAAGTGTTATATGTCATTGCACTTCTCTCAGAGCCACACACACACACACAGAGAACAATGTCTGCTCTGAATGAATGCAACAAACCCCCCAAAAATACAGAGGTCGTGTCCTTGACCGCTGACAGGAGACGGCGGGGACAAACGGAACGAGCTAACGCAAGGCATTCTGGGGAAAGTGAGGCTAGTAAAGCCAGCAGATTCCCAGTTTTCATCCATGCGTACAGATGAGCATCAAACATCCCCCCGCTGCTACACACCATCCATCCCCAAATCACTCTCCCCTTCATAGGGTACCCCAAGTTTTCCTAACCTTTCACCCTGCTGCTAGCTTGGATGTCAAAATCAGTTACATCTTGCTGGTATTCAGCGCCAACCTCAACGTCCTCTGAAGAGACTCCATTTTAGCATGGCGCATTTTGTGATGCTGCCGTATTCCAATTTAATCGCCATTAGACCGGTTTAAGATTTGTCCTATGCGTGGATGTGTTACTGCACATTGTGGAGGTGTTGGACAGCTTGTTAGGTAACGTTCAAGCAAACGATTTGACGGTAAGGTTTTTGCTCAGGGCTCATCCACTCAGCTGCTCAACATCTCAGCAAACACAGTACGAGTGTTTGTTGTGTAAAGGCAACTCTTGAAGGCAGAGGAGGACTAAGGTTTGAAATTCAAGGCGGACCAACGATTGCAAGAGCTTCCTATATGGTCACCAAGTTTGGTGTCACGGTGAAGAACTGGTCCTTAACTGAAGGCTGCACAAAAGATGGATGGAACACATTCACAGGTCATGCACACAATCACCTACCATTTGTCCAGGTCAGCCTTGATGGCAGCACAGGCAGCAGGGACGGGGGCCTCGGCGGGGGTGGCGGTGGTCTCTGAGTCTGACATGTCTGCGGTGTGGTGTCGAGGGTGCGTGTCCTGTCTTGTTCTTGTCCTCCGCCTATGGACCAAGATCCATCAAGAGAGACAGAGAGAGAAAAAGAGAGGAAGTGGAGTTGAGAGTGAGTTTGTGAAAGGGGAGGGCGCAAAGGAGGAGGTGGGAGGAGATAAACATGTGATGTGACTGGGGGTGAGGG
>NC_045747.1:35046068-35047421 GCF_008692095.1 Etheostoma spectabile | reverse complement strand
GGGGGGGGGGGGGAGGCAAGGGTGAAGGGGCAGTGAACCAGACTGAAGTACAAAGGCAGAAGATTGGACAACAAGGACAAAAGGGGGCTAGGTTGAGGTTCCTCGATGTCCAGTACTACCTCAACACTGGAGCTGCAAAGAATATTCAATTAGTTATCATCTATCCAGTTATATAACTATCTTGAGCCTCAATTAATTTATTGAGTGATCTTTTTCTTTATTAAGATTTTTGGGGCATTTTAGGCCTTATTTAGACGTGACAGCTGAAAACAGGAAAGTGGTAGGGAGAGAGGAATGACATGCAGCAAAGGATCGTGGGTCGGAATTGAACCCTGGGCTTCTGCAGTGAGGACTGAGCCTTTGTACATGGGGCGCATGCTCAACCAGGTGCCCCGGGGAGATTTCTCTGATTGCAGCTTGTTAAATGTGAATATTTTCTAGTTTCTTCTCTCCTCTTTGACAGTTAACTAAATATCTTTGAGTTGGGTGAGTGGACAATACAAGACATTTGAGGACGTCATCTTGGGATTTGAGAAACACTGATTGACATGTTTCACAATTGACATTTTGTAGATCAAACCAACTAATCTATTAATCAAGAAAAGAACTGACAACTCGACAATGAAAATAATTAGTTGCAGCCATACTCCAAGCTAGTTCCTACCCAAATTTAGGCTACAGCTCAGGCATGCTGAAACTCAACACTGGTGTCTACATTGACTCAAGCTCACCAAATACTACACGTGTCAACAGTAGAGGAGAAACACTCATGATTTTAAACTACACATGTTCATTCAAAGTGATGGAGTGTGTGTCCTCCAACAAAATGTCATCTGTCTATTGACTTGTACCACCTAGTGGCAGATTTGTGCAGAGCTTACAGCGTCCTGCTGCCACTGCAGTCTTCATCACAGCAATGGCAGCCATGCTGCAAAAGGTCAGGGAATGGACTGGAGGTTTGGGGCAGCTAAACAAAGTGAAGAAGCATTTGTCTTTCATGATAGCATGGTTACATAACATAGTAGCTTATAAGATATTGTATGCTGCATTTATTCATTTGTTCAACCACAAATAGGAGCAGATGGCACATTGAGCCATGTGTTCTTGTATGACCTATAACTGGAGGTTTTCCAAGGTCACCGTCAACTTTTAGAAAAGTTTGGCCTAGGGTGCAAATAACGGTTATTTTTACCATCAATCATTCTGCCGATTATTTTAAATTTTTTATAAAATGTAAAAAAAATGCCAAATTACCTCTCTTTCTGAAATGGGCTTGAGTCACCCTTTTATCTCAGGATTGATTTCTGAAACAGAAAATCCAGAGTTTCCCTCATCTCAGGGTTAACAAACTCA
>NC_045747.1:35043603-35046058 GCF_008692095.1 Etheostoma spectabile | reverse complement strand
TCACTAAACCTGCTTTCTGAAACGGACCACAGGAGGAAAATTCTTGTATTTTTGAGTTCCTTGCTAATTATGATTACTGTCGCTGTGTGATTGTCACAAACAAGCAATATGCACTCTTCTATATGTGTGTGTGTGTTTGTGTGTGTGTGTGTGTGTGTGTGTGTGTGCGTGCGTGCCTATTTGTAGGGTAAGACTGAGGACATGTAACAAAACCATAGACTGTACAAATACAGTCTATGAACAAATAAAGTTGTGTCGTAGCTTTTGCGTTTGTGTTTTAGCTTTTGCGTAAGTGTTATAGCTTTTGTGTTTGCGTTGAACCATTTCGGCAACCGTAGGCTAAGGCTTACGGGAACAATGTTGCAAAAAGTTGTAGCTAAGGCTAAGCAACAACAAAATACTTTTTATTTGTACCCTCTTTTCAAAACCCTTTTAACCCCAGCTCAACACATATGTATAATAGAACAACTGCTGTTTCCTAAAATAGTTCCTCATTCAAATTCCTCAAAGAGGAAAAAAAGATTGTTCAGAAGTGGCTAAATTACATTAGCATAAACTATCAAGCAAGTAATGTCCTGCATGGAAAAAACTCCTCTCCTCTTACAGGAATAATGTTTGCTCATGCATAGATTCTGTGGCATGAGGACGCAAGATAAATATATATATATAGATAGATATATATATATGTACATACATATATGCATATGTACACACACACACACACACACACACACACACACACACACACACACACACACACAGTAGCCTACATATTAGATGATCATACAGGCTCTGTAAAGAAGTTTCTCTGAAGCCTATAGAAAGGCCTTTCAATGGGAAGCTCATTCCACACCTCCTTGTGAGTCCATGTGCGTAGAGACAAGAAGGAACATTATGTACTTTCTGTAACACAAGTGGCTTCCTGTGCACAAACCCAGCATATGAGAATAAATTCAGAAAACAAAACCCATGAAAACCTACCTATCTGCAGATGGGATGTCTTGGTCCTGAGTTAGACAGCTCAAACAGGGCCTAAGAAGGTTGTGCAGAAAATGTCAATTCAGTGTGCTGCAACAGCTCTGGTGATATCACTGAAAGGGGGTGTGTTACTCTAGGTTTATGGCCGTGTGTGCATGTGTGTGCATGTGTGGTATGTGCACTGTAAGGGGCTGAAACACAGCCTGTGGGGGGGGGGGGGGTAAGAAGAAGAAGAAAAAAGAATGGTTAGCAAGCTTGGGTGGAGAAAGCAACAGACTAAAAAAGAAGATATGCCTGTTTGAGATTCCATGAGGGTTATACAAATCTATAGACACTGGGATGGGGGAAGGGCTTTACTGTCTGATGTAACATACATGTCTGCCTGGCTGTGGAGTACTGTGGCAAGGCAAGGTCAACATCTTGAATGCATTGAAAACAGCACTTAAGTGAAAGTATGTAAGTATGATCAAGAAAATGTACTTAGAGTATTAAAAGTAAATGTACTTACTGCAGAAAAATCCTCACCTTTTAGAAACTAGAAAGGATCCAAAGAGTTCCGTCAATCAACTAAGGGTTTAATCGGCTAATCATTTCAGCTGGACTTGTAAGTCTTTCTGTAGTTTAATTTATAATAAAACTTAACATTTTAAAAAAACTTTAAAAAAAGATGTGCATAAATCCTTATTTGTAAAGTAAATCTGGAATAGGAATGTAGTGGAGTAAAAAAGTACAATATTTCTCTCTGAAATACAGTGGGGTAGAAGTAGAAAGTGGCATAAAAAGAAAAAAAGAAAATAATTGAAGAACAAGGACTTCAAATTTGTACTTAAGTACAGAACTTGAGTAGATGTACTTAGTTACATTCCACCACTGTGTAAGACAAGACCAGGAAGTGGGCGGGGGTTGGACATCTGTTTGAGGACACTATAACTTGCAGGTTCAGAGCCTTCTTCAAAGTCCGTGTGTAGGTGACACACATGGCAGACCTGTTGCGCATGTCTTCAGTATGTTGTGCAGCAGTGCAAATGTTTGAAACGGGCATCATGGGAAATATACAGTACACATGGTGACCTCACGGCTCCTATACAAGATGATCTCTGTCCGTGTGCCGACCTTGAGAAGAGAGTTGATGTGTAACTTTCTGAACAATGATTCACTTAACTCTAATGTTCTGTTTAGGGTCCTCTTTAACAGCTGAAAAAACACAACTTTATAATGTTTCATTCATTTATGCTTCATGACTTAGTATATGATTTTGAACTAAAGACATGTTTCAGAAGTTGGACGTCTATGATGAGGGTCATGATACTGCAGACATTTTCATGGGGCAATTCTGGTTGCTAAGCTATTTATTGGTGTGATTTTTTATTTCTATGGTGTTTCTTAGTGTTTGTGCAAAGTTTAGATTTGTAGGAATTGTTGTAGTTTTATATGTGATGGTACTTGCTGCTATATATATATATATATATATATATAT
>NC_045747.1:35042258-35043593 GCF_008692095.1 Etheostoma spectabile | reverse complement strand
TATATATATATATATATATATATATATGGGGGGGAGCAGTGTTTCAGTTTGACTGTTAAAAACTGTTTAGATGATTAAAAAGGAATTTATTTAGAAGTGGGCCGGCTGCTAGTTTTCTATCTATAGCAATAACAATGGTGTAATGATTCAGATGGACTCCCAAACAAGATGGTGCTCACCCAACTGGCCAATGGGAACGTGGCCCCACCCATAACACTATTTTCACATGAGAGAAAAATCCTGAGACAAGAGCAAAAAATTTAATCGAGAGCAAAGCCCTTCTTTTTGAGAGATACTTTTTTTCACACTGATAGCAAAAAATATATATTTGAGAGTTAAAAAAAGTATTGTGAGAGATTATTTTTTGCTATTGGTGTGAAAACTTTTTCTCTCAAATATTTTTTTTTCTCTCATAAAATGCTTTTTTTCGCTATCAGTGTGATAACTTTATCTTACAAAAATTTTTTTTCTCTCTCAGATCATTTATTTCGCATGTAATAAAGAAACAAGTCTAGCTCCATAATAGTCCTTCAACCAATCAGACCAATGATCCGGGTGACGTAGGCGACAGCGGCAACATTGGGTTTGGTACGCTTTGGTGGCCGCTGTGTTAAATGTAAACAAGAAGCTGCTTGGTGGCTTATTTCCAGTCCTTGTGTTAAACCCGCCAGGTAGATACGCCAGTCAGAGTGGGCGGGGCTTAACCAGTCTAGTCAAAGAGAGGACACAGGCCTACTGGTTAAAAAAAAAACTGTCTGGTAAAATCCCCTTTTCGGCTGTTCTGCAATGGACTTTAACAGAGTTAAACATAGTGGACTAAGTCTTTTTTATTTTAATATATTTATGATCTTGTCTTAGTTTTTTCTCTCAAAGTCATCAACTACTTTGTTCACAGCCTTAGCCATAATAACACTCTGCACTCAAAATTCAGATCAGTTCCTATAGCCTCTGTGTCTGTCAAAATGCCGTCACGCAGTATAGGTAGGCCTATTAGTTATAACAATTGAAAAAAGAACCACATATTTACCATGAAGGTTTCTACATTCAATGTCACAGTAATGTACAAGAAGTAATTGTTTCTCCGTTGTGTGTGTCTTCTTTGTCTTTATTATGTCCTCTCCTTCTGTTTTGGGCTGTCTTGCAGTGACACGTTGGACCTGCAATTCCAAGCATGTCCAGCAGACGTCCTTGTTTAGCTCCTCATCACCTACAGTAATCTGTCATGTGCCAATTTTAAAGGGTTGTGCAACCACAACTTGTGTATGTTGGTGCACTTAATAGTTTCTTGATTGTGAAATTAAAATGTACATATATACATATACACTACCGTTCAAA
>NC_045747.1:35037901-35042248 GCF_008692095.1 Etheostoma spectabile | reverse complement strand
CACATTGAAATGTCCTTATTTTTGAATGAAAAGCCCTGTACCTTTCAATGAAGATAACTTTAAACTAGTCTTAACTTTGAAAATACCTCAGACATTGCTAATGTGGTAAAGCCTATTCTAGCTGCAAATGTCTGGTGTTTGGTGCAATATCTACATAGGTGTATAGAGGCCATTTCCAGCAACTATCACTCCAGGTTCTAATGGTACAATGGGTTTGCTCATTGCTCAGAAGGCTAATTGATGATTAGAAAACCCTTGTGCAATCTGTTCACACTATGAAACCGTTAGGTTGTTACAGAACGACAAATTGACCTTCCTTTGAGCGATTGAGTTTCTGGCATCACATTGTGTGCAATTAAACCTCAAAATGCCAGAAAAAGAAACTTTCATCTGAAACTCTACAGTCTATCTTGTCCTTAGAATGAAGGCTATTCCATGCGAGACTTGCTAAGAAATTGAAGATTTCCTACAACGGTGTACTACTCCCTTCAGAGGACAGCACAAACAGGCTCAACCAGAGTAAAAGAAGTGGGAGGCTGCGTTGCACAACTGAGCAGAGAATAAGTACATTAGAGTCTCTAGTTTGAGAAACAGACACCTCACAGGTCCCCAACTGGCGTCTTCATTAAATAGTACCCCAAACACCAGTGCAACATCTACAGTGAAGAGGCGGCTGCGGGATTCTGGGCTTCAGGGCAAATGGCAAAGAAAAAGCCATATCTGAGACTGGCCATAAAATAAAATATTAGAATGGGAAAAGAACACAGACATTGGACAGGAAGACTGAAAAAGTGTTGTGACGGATGAATCCAGTTTGAGTGTTGGATCACAAAGAGAACGTTTGTGAGACGCAAACCATGAAAGATGCTGGAAGAATGCCTGACGCCATCTGTTAAGATGGTGAGTAATATGATGGTCTGGGGTTGCTTTGTGTGCTTGTAAGGTGGAGATTGTACAGGGTAAAAGGGATTCTGAATAGAAGCTATCACTCCATTTTGCAACGCCATGCCATACCCAGTGGACAGCGCTTGATTGGAGCCAATTTCATCCTACAACAGGACAATGACCCTAAACACACCTCACAATTGTGCAAGAACTATTTAGACGAAGCAGGCAGCTGGTATTCTATTGGTGATGGAGGCCAGCGCCAGTCACCAGATCTGAACCCATTGACTGTTGTGGGAGCAGCTTGACCGTATGGTACGCAAGAAGTGCCCATCCACCAATCCACTTTGTGGAGCTGCTTCTGGAAGCGTGGGTGGCAATTTCTCCAGATTACCTCACAAATTAACAGCTAGAATGCCAAAGGTCTGCAATGCTGTAATTGCTGCAAATGGAGGATTCTTTGACAAAAGCAAAGTTTGATGTAAAAAAAGTCTTATTTCAAGTACAAATCATTATTTCTAACCTTGTCAATGTCTTGACTCTATTTTCTATTCATTTCACTTTAGATTTGTCGGACCTTGTTTCTTTTTCCTGGATGTTCCTTTGCTTCTAGGGGGGAGCAGTGTGTTCCTTTGACTGTTACGAAACTGTTAGATGCTTAAACAGGTCATTGGTCTTGTAGAAGATGTCCGGCTGCTAGTTTTCTATCTATCGCAATAACATGGGTGTAATATTCAAATGACTTCCAATGACAAGATGGTGCTCACCCCCGCCAATGGACTTGGCCCCACCCATAAACTATTTTCCATTAGAGAAAAATCCGGGACAAGAGCAAAAAAATTTAATTCGAGAGCAAATCCCTTCGTTTTTGGTGGAGAGATTACTTTTTTTCACGAACTGATAGCAAAACTAATATATTTGAAGTTACAAAAAGTAATTGTGATGATTATTTTTTGCTATTGGTGGTGACAACTTTTTTCTCTCAATATTTTTTTTTCTCTCATAAAATGCTTTTTTTCGTATCAGTGTGATAACTTTATCTGACAAAACATTTTTTTTCTCTCTCTCAGATGCTTTTTGCGCATGTAATAAAGACACAAGTCTACTCCATAATAGTCCTTCACCAATCACCCAATGATCCGGTGACTTAGCCCACGCGGCAACATTGGGTTTGGTACGCTTGGGGGCCGCTTGTTGGTTAAATGTAAACAAGAAGCTGCTTGGTGTGTCTTATTTCCAGTCCTGGTTAAACCCGCCAGTAGATACCCGTCAGAGTGGGGCGGTGGCTTTAACCTTCTAGTCAAGAGAGGACACAGTCCTACTTGTTAAAAAAAAAACTGTTCTTAAATCCCCTTTTCCGCTGTTCGGCATGGACTTTAACAGAGTTAAACATAGGTGGGACTAAGTCTTTTTTATTTTAAATTTTATGATTGCGGTTTTCTTAGTTTTTTTTCTCTCAAAGTCATCAACTCCTTTGTCACAGCCTGTAGCCATAATAACACGGCTGCACTCAATTCAGGTCATTCCTATAGCCTCTTTTCCTGTCAAAATGCCGTCACGCAGTAATAGGTAGGCCATTAGTTATAACAGTGAAAAAAAGAACCCATATTTACCATGAGGTTCTACATTCAATGTCACAGTAATGTACAGAAGTAATTGTTTTTCTCCTTGTGTGTGTCTTGCGTTGTCTTTATTATGTTCCTCTCCTTCTGTTTGGCTGTCTGCAGTGCACGTGGACCGTGCAATTCCATAGCGTCCAGCAGACGCCTCGTTTAGCTCCTCTCACCTACGTATCTGTCATGTGCCAATGTTAGAGGGTTTTTGCAACCCAACTTGTGTAGTGGTGGTGGCACTTAATGGTTTCGTTGATTTGGTTGAAATTAAAATGTACATAAGACGTCTACACTACCTTCAAAAAGTTTGGGTCACATTGAAATGTCTTATTTTTGGAATGAAAAGCCCTGGTACTTTTCAAATGAATATACTTTAACTAGTCTTAAATTTGAAAATACCTCAGACATTGCTAATGTGGTAAATTGCCTATTCTCAGCTGCAAATGTCTGGTGTTTTGGTGCAATATCTACATTGTAAGAGGGCCCTTTCCAGCAACTTCACTCCATGGGTTCTTAAGTGGTACAATGGGTTTGCTCATTGCTCAGAAGGCTAATTGATGATTAGAAAACGCCTTGTGGCATCCTGTGTCACACTATGAAACCGTATAGGTTGTTACAGACCGACAAATTGACCTTTTCCTTTGAGCAGATTGATTTCTGGCAGTCACATTGTTGTGCAATTAAACTCTCAAAATATGCCAGAAAAAGATAACTTTCATCTAACTCTACATCTATGCTTGTCCTTAAATTGGGCTATTCACATGCGAGACCATTGCTACCAGAATTGAAGATTTCCTACAACTGTGTGTCCTACTATTACTCCCTTCAGAGACAGCACAAACAGGCTCGAACGCAGAGTACAAAGAAGTGGAGGCTGCGGTTGCACAACTGAGCAGAGAATAAGTACATTAGAGTCCCTCTAGTGAAAACAGACACCTCACAGGTCCCGCAACTCTGGCCGTCCTTCATTAAATGTACCACCCTCAACACCAGTGACAACATCTACATGAAGAGGGGGCGGCTGCGGGATTCTGGGCTCAGGGCATAATGGCAAAGAAAAGCCATATTCTGGACTGGCCACTTAAAATAAAATATTCAGAATGGAAAAGAACACGAACATTGACTAGGAGGAGACTGTAACAAACGTGTTGTGGACGGATGAAATCCAAGTTTGAGGTGTTGGATCATAACAAAGAGAACGTTGTGAACCGATAACCACGATGAGACAGCTATGCTGGAAGAATGCCTGACCCATCTGTTAAGCATTGTGGTGTATTAAGTATGAGGTCTGGGGGTTGCTTTGTGTGCTTGGAAGTGGAGATTGTTACAGGCTTGAAAGGTGATTCTGAATAGAGATAGGCTATCACTCCAGTTTTGGCCCACGCCATTGCCTCCCATGTACATCGCTTGATTGAGCCAAATTTCATCCTACACAGGACATGACCCTAAGCACACCCACAATTGTGCAGAACTATTTAGACGCATAGCGGCAGCTGGTATCTATTGGTGATGGTCGGTGTCCCCCAGTCACAGATCTGAACCCCATTGACTGTTGTTGGGAGCAGCAGTACCGATTGTACCAAGAAGTTGCCCATCCCACCAATCCAACTTGTGTGGACTGTCTTGCTGGAACGTGGGTTGGCCAATTTCTCCAATTACCTCACAAATTACAGCTAGAAGGCCCAAAAGGTCTGCAATGCTGTAATTGCTCAAATGGAGGATTCTTGACAAAGCAAAGTTGATGTAAAAAAGTCTTATTTCAAGGACAATCATTATTCTAAACCTTGTCCTGTCTTGAGACTCTATTTCTATTCATTTCCACGTATGGTGTAAATAAGTGTGACGTTTC
>NC_045747.1:35019158-35037876 GCF_008692095.1 Etheostoma spectabile | reverse complement strand
TTTTCCACGTATGGTGGTAACTACGTGTTCTTGTTTCAGGAAAACAACAAATGTTTTGGGTGACCCCAAACTTTTGAACGGTGTGTATATATATCCTTAAATATAAATGAACATGACCGAACGCCATTCATCAAGAACTCAATGAGGCTTGTGGCAAACAAGTCCCTGGAACCAACTGGCAAACCAATTTCACAAGTCCCCATCAAGTGCGGCATATACCATGCATGCACTCTCCCCGCTGCGGTTCTATAGGCCGAACCCCCTCACCTATCATCAAAGACGGCTACGGATCCCGATGTCCGAAGCGACAATCATCATCACCGTTCCTCTACAATGGATACAATCCAGCTGTACGCCAGAAGATGATCGGACATCGACTCACTGATCCACCCTACCGGACCTACGCAACGACATTGTATGTCGTTTGGACTGGACAAGGTGTGGTCGCATTGTCTCAAAAAGAGGGGATATGATCGAACTGACGGGAATTGAACACCAAAGGCGCACATTGGTTGCAGATGTTCAGGATAGTTACAAATACCTTGGGTTGCCAAGCTACAGAAACCATGAGGAGCAGCAAGGAAACCCGCCACAAGCCAAATAACCACACATAGGGAGTAGTCCTGAAACACTGAACGTGATAAACAAGATCCGCCGAGCCTCAACACCACGCCCTTCCATTTATCAGATAGACCCCGCTGGTATATAGACTGTCCAAAGGGAGTAGATAGGGCTACTGACACTCAAGACCAAAAGCTCCTCACACGGCTTGGAGGGTTTCCACCCCAATCCCTCACCCTGAAGACTGTACCCAAGCGTAGCGAGGGGGGCCGAGGGCTAGTGAGTAGCCAGGCCAAGTCCAGGATGAACCACAAAGACCAGGAGTACATCAGCATTTCTCCCCAAGAGATGAAGGGCTAGTGGAAACCCAGCACGAGAACCCGAGGTGATGACCAGGTAATGAAGAACCGTCATAGATGTACAAGCCCTACACTGCTTGTCCACAACAGGAACAGAAGAATTGGCTGGAATCAGAAATCCTACTCAGTGCTGGAAAAGGTGTGGACTGAAGGACAGCATCAAGGCGCTAGATCATGGGCAGCACAAGACACACGTCAGTCATAATCATAGAGCCAGGTCTACCACACCAGGCAGGACCACAGGTCCAGACTTTGCACGGAAGGCCCCTGACATTACAGCACATAACAGCAAGTTGTAGAGGCAGGCATAAGAGCTGTACATGACGCTAACCCGGGTCTTTCATAGTTTACATGAACTCTGCCACAGGAAGGGGCTGGGAAGTCCCAAGTCAAAATTGAAGACGACCTCCTAAGGTATCGAAATGACCAAGCTAAGATCCTTTTGGACGTCAAGGATCCAGACTGACAAACTGGTGATGCTAACAACCAACCATCGTGTTGTGGACAAACAGCAAAGAGGCAGTGTGATAGAGTTTGTTGCTCCCAAGCGACAGCACATCTAAAAGAAGAACCGAGAAGCTTGATAAATACCAATGGCTTAAAGGGGCTTGAACAGATGGGGAACGTAATTGCAACAGTGTGCCCAGTGGTAATCTGAGCACTGGTGGCTTTGACACCAAACTGGGAGAGTGCTCCAGCAGAGGTTTCAGTGAAACATCAAGTCTCTGTCCAAAGATTTCATCCTAGGAACAGCTAAGATACTGGCGCAGAACCCCTCAAACTCCCCTGCCTCTGGTAGAGGCCCGAGTTGAGGATGACACATACCACCCCACAAGGGGTAGAGGGTTTTGTTTTTTTTTGTTTTTTTTATGTATTTCATGAAATTCTATGCACTCACTTTGACCTGAAAAATGCATAGAACTGAATCGGTAAAAAAACAAAGGAACTCTGCACTCTCAGCTTATCCATTAAAAAAAACACAAAATGAATTGTGGCAATGAGTTGTATGCATAGTAGGTTTTTGATATTTGCAGAGGTGGAAGGGGGGGGCTTGGGAAGATACCAGTACAGTACAGAGGGGGGGGGGATGGCTGTATCTTGTCTAATTTATCTTGTGGCTGCCACTAGTCTTTTTTCTCAGTTTTTCACAAAGAAAAAAAAGATTTAGATCACATAAATAGTTATAATGATTAAGGATGCAACAAGCATCCTGAATGTAAGGACATACAATCCTCTGTTGTGTGTTTGTGTGTGTGTGTTGGTGGGTGTGGGTGTGTGTGTGTGTGTGTGTGCTCAAGCTTATCAAGAGGTATATTCATTATACGCACATTTAGCTTACATTGTACTCAACTTCTCTATTAAAGGTTAACTCTAATGCTAAATGTCTAGTTAGACATGTTTGTGTAAGTAATGCACATATTTAGTGTGATATTTTGGACATATCCAGTACCCTTTTTTTCCTTGTCAGACAGTTGTGTTCAAATAGATAGAGTCCAACATCACTAACCTCATAAATGTGTATTTTTTTGTTTAGAAGTGGTATTTCTCATGGCAAGATATTTCTATTATAAGTGTTCATAAAAACAACAGACCCAAAAGTACATGTGCATGCCGGCTGCTCATACTCTGTGTGAACTGGTTCAAAATAACATCATGTTGTGTTCAGTTATGATGTGAATTGTGCGTGGAGAAACGTAGGTGTCTTTGTTAGGCGCTTATATTTAAGGAAGGATAAGCAAGATGGCGTGCGATGGGGCCTGGTGCTAGGGAGTGGGGCCTTTGCCTCGAAATCTACTCTAGCAAAATCCTCGTTCCATTGCCGTTGTTCTTGAGGAGCAGCGGACTTTGATTAATGTTTATTGGTAGGGGGAAAACGACAAAAGCGTCAGAACGTATAGGCTGCTCAGCCAAAATGATTTCAAATGGCGTGAAACTTGCATCACAGTCTGAACAACGTGGGAAAAAAACGGTTCACTGTACCAGTCGCGAAGGATGTCGAAGAACAGCCAACCTGGCCAATACTCAATCATGATCATCGTCATGACAATCAAAGAAGACTTGAAATTACCTGTGATTATTGTCACACTCAGAGAGGCTATGGGCAGCAAGCTATCTGGTAAAGTCCCTCCCCAAATTCCCCACTGCTTGACAAAAAAGATTTTTACTGAATAGGTTGAAATTTTGCCAAAAGACCATTTTTTTGACCTGGCCAAAGGAAAATGGTGCAAACATTCTGTGGCCTGAGGAAGCTAAATTGTTCTATTTTGGTTCTAGGGGCCACTGACAGTTTTTGTCAGACGACCCCCGGGCAATGAATCACGCCATGTACACTGAAGAGCGTAACGCATGGTGGTGCAGGGAACATCATGTTATGGATGTGTCTCCACTGTGTGTTGGGTCCTATTACACATACCAGGGATCATGGTTCAGTTTCATCAATCATCAAAATACTTTGAAAAACGTCATGTTGCCTTATGCTGATAGAAAGGGCCTTTTGAAATGCTGCTTTTCAACAAACAATGACCAAACACACCAGAAGCAAGGCAAAGGCTTGGTTCCAGAGGACCATATTGATGTTTGGAGTGGCCAGCCCAATCCAAGAAACCTCAGGTTCCATATAACTCACTGTGTGGTGTTACATCATAAATCGGTTTCTGAGCAGAACCCGTGAATGCAGAGGAATTGTGGACTGTAGTTCAAGTCGCCCGGCTGGAAACACCTGTTCACAGGTGCTGAAGTTGGTCGGCTCCATGCGAACCGATGTGAAGCAGTTTCAAAATAATGTTATGCGACTGTAACCGTGTGAGTTTTGCTCGTAACTACCGCGCTCTTTTGACCTCCCACTGCCTTCTGCTTGTTGGGGGGGACGAGAAGTGCCCTACACTTCCAGGCGCTCACTTCAGGAGTTGTTTGCCAGTTTTGGCTGTCCTCTTCTCTGCACTTTATCTTTTCTGTTATCCGCTCTGTTGACTTATTGTGTATCAACGTTGTAGATCTTTGGGGCTGTGTGGGTCCTGATTCCTTCACCTTGCCGAGGGAAAAGAGAAACAAGGAACGCAATATCTGTCTGTCGTGTGTTACATGCACACAGCTCTTCCTTCTGGGTTATGAGTCATCCTCTGCTTGAACGTATGTGTCTAAATGGTTCGGTCTACTCGTTAGCTATTTGGGTACATTCTGATTTTATCTTAGTCACTGGAACCAGGCTGAGGCTGCCGTAGATCAGATTATCCGGCCTAGCATACTAACCACCATCTGCTGTTTTGTTGAGACGGAGCGACTGTTGATTAGCAACTGTACGGAGCTACTGTTGCTGAGCTACCAGTTGACGGAGCTACAGTTTTGGCCGAGACATGGATGTTTTGCCTACAGTAGAAGTGCCAACCTGAACATTGATCACTTCTGTGACAACTGCTTTAATTTGCCATTGTGCCACCAAGTTTGAGCCAGCCCAGTTTTAAATGTTGCCTATAGCAGAGGAGGTTATCAACCCCCCCTCTTCTAAACTTGTTTTAAGATGTTTCTTTTCAGTTGGTTTGTTGTCAGTCTGTTAAAAGCTCATTACCTTTCTTGTTTTCATTTATCAGCCCTATTTTTTCCTTGAAAGATTTGAGTTTTTTTTCTTTCTCTCCGTTATGGGGTCTAATTAAGTATACTTGTATTGTTTTGGAGTTGTTGAGCGGATGTTTTCTTTTTTGTGTTAATTTGATATATTTGTTTCAGTTTTTTGTGTTTGGTTCTTTTTTTAAGGTACCTCCTGGATAGATTTCTTTTGAATTGAGTGGCCACCTCCAATGCTGTTGTGTTTCCCTGTTTGCATCTGCCCCTTTTTTTTTCCCTGTTTTCCTTGCCTGATCGCCCGAGGTGGTGGTGTTGACCCTCCCTGGGCTCCCTTTACCTTCCCCGTTCCCCTCTCCCCCTCCACTGTTAAACCTCAGCCCCTTTATAAATTTTTTTTTCCCTTTCCTTTTGGTATGACTGTGTTCCTGTAAATTTAATGTTTTTAATTCCCTGTTCTTGTAACAATGAACGTAGTTCTTTTTAAAAGTTTCAACCTTGTCTCTGACACCTTTTTTGTAAGCTGACCTGTGTGTCCTTACATTATACTGATAGAATTACAAGTAGTGAGTAAAACTACTTCTCTAGGGGGAAATTCCCGGGTGGCGTTGTCGGTGTCTGCGTTTGTCCGCCCTCGCTTCGCAACACAACTTATATTTGGGGCTGTCAAAGTAACGCAAACCCCCTGAGCCATTTTGTCAGTCATACAGTAATGTTTGAGGTTGTAAAGAAAAAATTAAATATACTTGTCTAGGTTTTCTGAACATCCTACTATTCCGTTTTTCTTCACTTTCGTGTAAAGACAAACTTGATCATTTTGGTCATGTTTTGATTTGGCATTTGAATGGCATGTAACCAATGTACTGATATTATTGATATGAAAAGCTGTCACGATCGGGGCCCGGCTTGCCGGAGTAGTCTGGTTTCTTTCTTTTTTTCGGGTCCTCCTGCCTTCCGGCGCCCCGACCTCCAGCCTTCAACCCTGTTCCTAGCGCCAGTCCCTCCCCCTCATGGCGCCAGTCCAGTCCGCTTCTCTTCGTCAGCCTCCGTCCCGTCCGTACCTGCTCCTTCCCCCTTCTGATCACCTTCTTCCCTAAATCCTTGTTTCCTCCTAGCCGAGCATTTGAGTCCTCCCTCTTTACCTCGTAACAAAAATGCTATTCTAAGGATTTTTAGGATTGATTTCCTTTTTTAAACCCACTGTTAGATTTCGGAACACACCTGTACATGTAGTAGTATAATGTTGTTTCCTCTGAAGTCAAGTAACACAGTATCAGAATTACACAGTGGGCTTCTTTCCGGTGCCTTCTGGGAGTTAATTTAAGGTACAATGGTTCAAGAGAAAGCTAAAAGCAATCGTTGCCCATTTTTAAGGGGAGACACTTCAGTTGAATATGTAAGAAAACATACTCTAATAAATACACCATGGAAACCCCCATTGGTTACTGACATTAACACAAACTTGTCAGTGCTACTGAAGAATTTAAGATTGTCTGGGCTCTGAGAAAAACTTTTTTTAGAATTGTAAATGAGGATTGTTTAAAATCCATAACATTTAGAGCAGGGGAATAGGGTAAACATTTTAAGATGCATCGTACTATCAGTAAATACCTGTAAAAAATTTGACGTAGACCGTAATAGTTTTATTTTCTCCCGAATCATTGCCATTGTGACTGTATGTCTTGTATTAACATTCCAACAGTGAAAGACTGTGAGATTTTCCGCTGTCATATTGGCTCAAAAGTTCCAGTTTAGTGTCTCCCTTAAAAGCTAATAGAAACCAATTAATATCTGAAATATGACAGTGTATAATCTCTGTTTATATTGGCATGTCGGTAGGGGAACAAAACTTTCACTATTTTTGGTGCTTTTGGAAAGGATGGTTTTGGCTGCAGGTTTGAGATACAGGGAGCAAGTGGGGTATTGGAAAGATCAGTGTCTTTATGGATATCATAGGTCATCAGTAATTTAACCATCCAATGATGATGTAATGAATTAAGACACTAAGCGTTAGCACAAGCCAGGGTTTGAACAGTCAGTGTATTTTATTCCTCTGTCCCCATTAACACCGGTGAGGAACGTTACCCACACACGCACGAGCACATGTCGCACACACACACACCACACACCACACCCACACACCAATCTGTGCATTCATTCAAGTCTCCTTCCCTATGTTTTCTCATTATGAACGGGAACCAAACAATCAGCAAACACTGGCGCATAGACCAAACCTGTTATATAGCCAGAGCTATATATGGAGGCAAAGGGAAAAGAGGAAGAAACAGAACCAGCGAGATAAGAAGCAAGGGGCAACAAAAAGTAGGCGAAAGTAGAAAGATTGCTCACGAAACCAATGAAGCAAAATCTTCATGACAGGTGGATGATCCTGGAACACTTTTTTTTGTGTCTGATATCTATTCCGTTTTTTTTTTTTTTCATAAACAGAAACATAACCTGGCAGCGCACAGGACTAGATGGGCAGTATTAGCTCACCATAAAAAGCTACCTAGCACGTCTTCAAGCTTACTTGGAAAAACTACTGTGTGCGATGAAGGAAGTGTGATATCTCCCCGTTACCCCTTTTCTCTCGCTGGTCTAAGCTAAGGCGCAGAGCGTGACCCGTACACATGCTGCTACGTTACTAGGCCAGTCGAGTGAGCTACTGTACTGACGGGAGAGATGAGAGCGAGAGACTGCCACTACAAATCGGGTTGCACTTAAGGGGGGAAGTAGCTTCAACTAGGAGCATGCACAGGCAAAGCCCACCGCAAGTCTCTTTGTTAGTTTAAGACCAACGCAGTTGTCAATTTCCCCATTACTACATAAGCCGTGTGTCTTGACAGGGTGGGGTGCGTGGCATACATGGTGGCTCTCCCTTGGATGCCACCGAATGGACGTTGATATGATATCGTCCATCGACAAAATCTATAGCCCCGAACCTTACGACGCCCATCCATGCAACTGTCCTACTTTTGAACCCTTCTTGTCTTCAGAAAGGAAACATTAGTTTGTTAGAGACAATTAACCGTAAATAGCAGGCAATGAAAAACCATGTCAATCTAAGTCTCATATCAAGTGCCTGCCATACCGCCGCAAAGATGGGACCCATCTTGTTATTGTGGCAATAGAGGCTTTAATATGTTTTTTCCACATCGTTTTTACTTGCTTATTTTAATAAAATATGTATCCTAATAATACAAAATAATGTACTGAAGCAATTTAAAATAGCTAGTACTTTCTTTTATAATTTGAATTCCGGAAAAGTGCCTGGTAAAAATATAAATGGGGCTGGTAAATTGGGCATCCACCAGCCCTTGTCGGCTACTTTTCCCACCCTGTCTGCTATTGGAGTTGTTGGTGATTTTGTCAATAGCCTATTTCTTAAAACCTGCATTGCAGTAATTCCAGTCTGGTTGTGATGAGGGCACTGATGATTGTTTTAGCTGCCGTGTGAATAGAAGGGTCGATACCGCATGTTACAAAGTGTTAAAGAATAGGTTTTTTGGTGACAAGGTTCAAAGTAAATGGTGGGATCAAGATGGTTCCAGGTTGCGAGCAGATGAAAGAAGGCAACGTTTGAGTCATCAATTTTGGGGGAAAAGGTCTGGACATGTCGGGGTGGGATTGGGCCAATCATGAAACTCTGATTCATTGCCGTTGTAGTTTTGAATCAGAATCAGCTTTATTTCGCCATGTATGAGGACACTCGAGATAGTTGTCTTTGGAGCATTGTTACACACGGTGCTTACCCATACAAAACAACCAACAAAACATACACCTAATATATTACATTTTGTAGTAATTGGGTTATTTATATTACAATAATGAACTATGAACAGTATGAAACTATGACATTCAGAAATAGGAAATGAGAATGCTGATAAATAAATAATCATGAGATTGAGCATGGGAATGATGACAATCTAAATAGGTGGAATAATAAGTGGCTGGAGAAGTTTTTCCTTGCTCCATGATTTTATCGCAGTGAGGCAGGCTATAAGGGTGAGTGGGTGGAGAACTGTTTCTTTGAGGAGAGGTTGAGTGATGCCTAGTGGTGGAAGTGAGGCCAAGAGTCGGCGGAGGATCCTTCCAAGGGGTGGAGTATGTAAAGCATAAAGAGTAGGTTGCCAAGAAACCAAAAATCCTTTTGAAATCCTAAAATAATAAACGTTTCTCTTACAAACAATAACTAGAAGAAATCATTTCAAACGTTTTTAAGCTATCTATATTGTTTGATTGCTAACTTAGCTCATAATTCGGTCAGCAACATCCGTTACTTAGAATTACGAAGTCTCTCGTAGCAGTAAGCATCTTGTAAGGCTACTTGTCGCAAAGTGACGCATGCACAACTCAATCGCACTCAACTCACATTGGCAGTGGACAGCTAGATGTAACTGGGTCTCGATATGCTGGCCGAGATTATGGGATGGTTTGCTAGAGGACCGTTTCAACAACACACTAAAAGAGTTTTAAAGTATTTGGAGAAACTGGGGTAAAAATCTCCAAGACTTGACATGACCCCAGGAAGAATCCGCAGACACAGAAGGATGAGCGATATGATTAGTCAAAAAGGCAGAGCATCACTAGCTACTTGGTGTCAGTAGCTCAATCCGTAGGGAGTTGGGTTGAGTAACCGGAAGGTCACTTGTTCCAGTCCCTGTATGACCAAAAGGTACGGGAGTGTGGATTGATGGCTGAGACTCTTCGCCTCCTGGCACTGCCATGTGCTCTTGCGCAGGCAACGTACCCCCCCCCCCCCCCAACTGTTCCAGGCGCTGTTCAGCTGGCAGCCCAATTCACTCTGACATCTCTCCATTGGGGCATGTACAGATCCTGAGCGGGTGTGTGTTGTGTGTATTTCAGGATGTGTTTTTATAAAGGAAAACACAAAATTGTTTGGGTGACCCCAAACTTTTGAACGGTAGTGTATATATATCCTTAAATATAAAATGAAACATGACACTAATAGCCTTCATCAAGAACTCAATGAGGCTGTGGAAAACAAGTCTGGAAACCTTATAAAAACACATCCTGAATACACACAACACACACCCGCTCAGGATCTGTACATGCCCAATGAGAGATTCTAGAGTGAATGGGCTGCCAGCTGACAGCGCCTGGAACACGTTGGGGGGGGGGGGGGTTACGTTGCCTGCTCAAGAGCACTGGCAGTGCCAGATCGAAAGTCTCAGCCATCCTTAATCCACACTCCCGTCCTTTTTGGTCACTACAGGGACTGAACAAGTGTACTTCCTTCCGGTTACATCAACCCAATCCCTACGGATTGAGCTACTGCACCACAGTAGCTTAGTTGTGCTTGCTCTTGTTGACTAATACTATCAGCATCCTCCTTCTGTTCTGTCGGATTCTTCTGGGTCAATTGTCAAGTCTTGGAGTTTTTACACCCAGTTTTTCTCCAAATACTTTAAACCTTTTAGTGTGTTGTTGAAACGCGCTCTCCTGCAAACCATCCCATAATCTCGGCAGCATATCGAGAACCCACGTTACATCTAGCTGTCACTGCCACATGTGAGTTGGTGCAGATTTGGATGTGCATGCGTCACCCTTTGCGACAAGTAGCCTTACAAGAATGCTTACTGCTAACGAGAGACTTCGTAATCTAAGTACGCTGTTGCTTGACTCGACATACCTGGCTAAGTTAGCAATCAAACAATCATAGATAGCTTAAAAAACGTTTGAAATGATTTCTTCTAGTTAATTGTTTGTAAGAGAAACGTTTATTATTTTAGCATTTCAAAATGGATTTTTGGTTTCTGTGTGGCAACCTACTCTTTATGTCTTTACATACTCCACCCCTTGAAGGAGCCCTCCGCCGACTCTTGGCCTCACTTCCACCACTATGCACTCAACTCAACCTCTCCTCAAAGACAGTTTCCACCCCTCACCCTTATAGCCTGCTCACTGCAGATATAAATCCTGGAGCAAGAAAACTTCTCCACCCACTTATTATCCCCTATTAGTAATTGTCATCATTCCCATGTCTCAATCTCACTTATTATTTTATTTATCCATCTCTTTCCTATTTCTGAACTGTCATAGGTTTCTACTGTTCATACTGTTCATTTGTAATATAAATATACCAATTACTACACAAATGATATATTATGTGTATGTTTTGTTGGTTGTTTGTCTGGGTAAGCACCGTGTAGTAACAATGCTTCCAGAGCAAATATCTCGATGTCTCCTCATACACTGGCGAAAAAGCTGATTCTGATTCAAAACTCAACGCAATGAATCAGAGTTTCTGACTTGGCCCACTCCCCACCCTCCATGTCCAGGACCTTGTTTTTCCTCCCAAAATTGATGACTCAAACGTTGCCTCTTTCCATCTGCATCGCAACCTGGAACCATCTTGATCCCACCACTCTTTGCAACCTGTCACCAAAAACCCTCTTCTTTCACCTTTGTAACATGCGGTATTCCGCCCTCCTATTCACAACCCGGCAGCTAAAAAATCACTACATGCCCTCATCACAACCAGACATGGAACTACTGCAATCAGTTTTTAAGAATAGGCTACTTGCAAAATCACCAAACAACTCCAATCCAGCAGTACACGGGTGGGAAATATAGCCGAAAGTGCTGGTGGTGCCCAATTTACCAGCCCCATTTATATTTTTACCAGGCACTTTTTCCGAATCAAATTTATAAAAGGAAGTCACTACCCTATTTTAAATTGCTTTTCAGTACATTATTTTGTTTATTAATCCTATTTATTAAAATAAGCAAGTAAAACTGATGTGGAAAAAACATAGTAACGCCTCTTATTGCCACACATACCAAGATGGGTCCCATCTGTTGCACGGCTGTATGGCATTGGCCTTGAATATGAGACTTAGATTGACATGGTTTTTCATTCCTGCTATTTACGGTTAATTGTCTCTAACAACACTAATGGTTTCTTTTTCTGAAGACACAGCAGGTTCAAAAGTAGGACAGTGCATGGACTGGGTCGTCGTAAGGTTCGGTATAGATTTTGTCGGATGGACTGATATCATATCACGTCCATTTGGTCATCCAATGGAGAGCCACCATGTATGCCACGCACCCCACCCTGTCAGACACACGGCTTATTGTAGTAATGGGAAATTGGACAACTGCGTTGGTCCTTAAACTACAAGAGACTTTCGTTGGGCTTTGCCTGTGCTGCTCTTAAGTTGAAGCATACTTCCCCCCTTACGTGCAGACCGTTTTGTGTGGGCAGTCCCTCTCGCTCTCACTCGCTCCCTGTCAGTACAGTTAGCCTCACTCGCTGGCCTAGTAACGTAGCAGCATTTGTACGGTCACGCCTCTGCGCCTTAGCTTAGACACAGCGAAGAAAAGGGGTAACGGGAGACTATCGACACTTCCTCTCATCGCACAAGTATTTTTCCAATTAAGCTTGAAGACGCTGACTGTAGCTATTTTATGTTAGTGGCTAATAGCTGCCCATCTATCCTGTGCGCTGTCCAGGTTATGTTTCTGTTTATTGAAAAAAAAAAAAACGAATAAATCAGCACAAAAAAGATGTTCCGGCTCATCCACCCCTGTCATGAAGATTTTGCTTCCATTGGTTTCGTGGCATCTTTCTACTTTCTGCCTACTTTTTGTTGCCCTTGCTTCTTTTCTCGCTGTGTTCTGTTCTTCCTCTTTTCCCTTTGCCTCCATATATTCTCTGGGCTATATAACAGGTTTGGTTATGCAGCAGTGTTTGCGATTGTTTGGTTCCCGTTCATATGGAAAACTAGGGAAGGAGACTTGAATGAATGCACAATGGTGTGTGGTGTGTGGTTGTGTGGTGGTGTGTGTGTGCGACATGTGCTCGTGCGTTGTAGGGTAAAGTGTCCTCCCGGTGTTTTAATTGGGCAGAGATAAAATACACTGACTGCTTTCAACCACCCTGCTTGTGCTAACGCTATGTCTTAATTCATTACATCATCATTGGATGGTTAAATTACTGATGACCTATGAGTCCTAAAGACACTGATCTTCCAACTCTCTTACCACCTTGCTCCTGTTCTCAAACCTGCAGCAAAACCAATCCTTTCCAAAGCACCTCAAAAATAGTGAAAGTTTTGTTTTCCCCTCCGCACATGCCAATATAAACAGAGATTATTACACTGTTCATCATTTCATATTAATATGGGGGTTTCATATTCGTTTAAGGAGACACAAACTGAAACTTTTGATGCAATATTACAGCGGAAAATCTCACAGTTTTCACTGTTGTTAATGTTAATACAGACCAGAACAGTCAAATGGCAATGATTCGGGAGAAAATAAAACATATTACGGTTCTAACGTCAATTTTTTACAGGTATTTACTGATATACGATGCATCTTAAATGTTTACCCTATTCCCCTGCCTAATGTTATGGATTTTTACACTCCTCTCTTACAATTATAAAAAGTTTTCTCAGAGCCCATACAATCTTAAATTCTTCATAGCACTTACCAATTTGTGTTAATGTCAGTAACCAATGGGGTTTTCATGGTGTATGTATTTATAGTATGTTTTCTTACCCTATTCACTGAGTGTCTCCCCTTAAAAATGGGCACCGATTGCTTTTCAGCTTTCTCTTGACGCTTGTACCTTAATTAACTCCCAAAGCACCGGAAAGAAGCCACTGTGTGACTTCTGACTTACTGTGTACTTGACTTCAGAGGACAACATTTATAACTACTACATGTTCCAGGTGTTCGAAATGCTAACGTGGTGTTTAAAAAAGAAATCAATCCTAAAATCCTTAAATAGCATTTTTGTACGAGGTATAAGAGGGAGGACTCACAATGCTCGGCTAGAGGAAACACAGGATTTATTGGGAAAAGGTGGAGTCAAAGTTGTGGAGGCCGCAGGTCCGGACACGGGAGGCTGACTAGAGAACGCGGACTGGACTGGCAGCCATAGGGAGGGACTGGCGCTCAGGAACCAGGGTTGAAGGCTGTGAGAAGTCGGGTCGCCGTAAGGAGGAGGACCCGAAAAAAAGAAAAGAAAACAACTACTCCGGCAAGCCGCCCCGTCGTGACAGCTTTTCATATCAAAATACTCATCATTGGTTACATGCCTTCAAATGCCAACATCAACACTACCAAAATTGATCAAGTTTGTACTTTACACCGAAGTGACGAAAAGGGAATAGTAGGATGTTCAGAAAACCTAGACAGTTATTTAATTTTTTCTTTACAACCTCAAACTTACTGTATGAACTGAAAACTGCTCAGGGTTTGCGTTTACTTTGACACCCAAATATAAGTTGTGTTGCGCAGCGCAGGGCGGAAAAGCAGACACCGACAACGCCACCCGGGATTTCCCCCTAGAGATGTTTTACTCACACTTGTAATTCATCAGTATAATTAAGGACACACAGGTCGCTTACAAAAAAGGTTGTCAGAGACAAGGTTGACTTTTTAAAAAGACTACGTCATTTTTACAAGAACTCAGGGAATTTAAAAACATTAATTTACACGGAAACAGTCATACCAAAAGGAAAGGGAAAAAAAATTTATAAGTTGGGCTGACGGTTTACAGTGGAGGGGGAGAGCGGTAACGGGGAAGGTAAGGGATCCCAGGGAGGGTCCAACACACAACCACCTTCGGGCGATCAGGTCAAGAAAACAGGACAAAAAAAGGGGCAGAGAAACACTGGACAACCAAGCACAGCTTGGAGGTGCCATCAATTCAATAAGAAATCTATCCAGGACGGTTAACCTAAAAACCAAGAAACCAACACAAACAAACTGACAAATATATCAAATTAACACAAAAAAGAAACACACGCCAACCACTCCAAAACAATACTAATTATCTTAATTAGACCCATACGGAGAGCAAAGAACAAAAAACTACAAATCTTTCAAGGAAAAATAGCTTGATAAATGAAACAAGAAAGTGTAATGACTTTTTACAGAATGACACAAACCAACATGAAAAGAAACATCTTAAAACAAGTTTATTGAAGAATGGGGGGGTGTGTCTAACCTCCTCTGCTATAGGCACATTTAAAACTGGGCTGGCTCCAATACTTGGTGGCACAATTGCCAATTTAAAACAGTGTCCAGAAGTGATCAATTGTTCCAAGTTGGCACTTCTACACTGTAGGCAAAACATCCAGTCTCGGCCAACTGTAGCTCCGTCAACTGAGTACGTCTCCGCAACAGTAGCTCCGTAACAGTGCTACTCTCAACAGTGCTCCGTACAAACAGCAGACTGGTGGTTAGTAATGCTAGCCGGTAATCTGATACCTACGGCAGCCTCAGCCTGGTTTCCGTAGACTAAGATAAAATCAGAATTTCCCACATAGCTAACAGGTAGACCGACCCTTTAGCAACTACGTTCAGCAGAGGATTATCACTAACCCAGAAGGAAAGCTGTGTCATGTAACAACACACAACAATCTATTGCGTTACTTGTTTCTGCTTTTCCCTCGCCCGACAAGGTGAAGGAATCAGGACCCCACAGCCCAAAGATCTCAACGTGATACCACATAAGTCAACAGCAGCGGATAACAGAAAAGATAAAGTGCGAAGAGACGCAAAACTGCAACAACTGCTGAGCTGAGCGACCTGGCAGTGTAGGGCACCTTCTCGTCCCCCAACATGCAAACAGTGGGAGGTCAAAAGGCGCGTGTAGTTACGAGCAAAACATCACACGGTTACAGTCGCATAACATTATTTCTGAAATAACTGCCTTACATCGTGTTCGCTGGAGTCGACCAACTTCGGCACCTGTGATACAGGTGTTTCCAGCCGGGCGACTTGAACTACTAGTCCACAATTCCTCTGCATTACTGGGTTTCTTCTGCTCAGAACCGCATTTTGAATGTAACCCACACAAGGTTTATGGACCTGAGGTTTCTGGAGTTGGGCTGGCACTCCAACATCAATTGGTTCCTCTGAACCAAGCACTTTGCTTGTCTTCTGGTGTGTTTGGGTCACTTGTTTGTGAAAGCGCCATTTCACAAGGCCCTTTCTCTCCAGACCTACAGGCAACATAGACGTTTTCAAGTATTTTGAGATTGTATTGAAACGACCATGATCCCTGGTATGTGATAATAGGACCAACACACAGTGAGAGACACATCCCCATAACCTGATTTCCTGCACCCCATCGTTTTACTGTATTCAGTGTACTTATGGCGTTGATTCATTGCACCGGGGGTCGTCTGTACAAAACTGTCAGTGGCCCCTAACCCAAAAAGAACAATTTGCTCTCCTCACCTCACAAATGTTGCACCATTTTCCTTTGGCAGGTCAAAAATGTGTCTTTTTGGCAAATTTCACCTATTCAGTAAATCTTATTTTTTCAAGCAGTGGGAATTTGGGAGGGACTTTACCGATAGCTTTGCTGTCCTCAATAGCCTCTTCTGATGTGACAATATCACAGGTAATTTCAATTCTTCTTTGATTTCATGACGTGATCTTATTGAGTTTGGCCAGTGTTGGCTGTTCTTCCATCCATACTGCGACTGGTCAGTGACGTTTTTCCCCCACTTGTTCAGACCATGTCTGATGCCAAGTTTCACAGCGCATTTGAAATCATTTTGGCTGAGCATCCTATACGTTCTGACACTTTTGTTCTTAATGTTTTCCCCCTCACCAATAAACATTAATCAAAGTCCCTGTCCTCAAGAACACGGCATGGAACGAGATTTTGCTAGAGTAATTTCAGAGTGAAAGGCCCACTCCTGACCAGCCCCATGCACAGCCATTTTGCTTACTCCTTCCTTAATATAAGCGCTACAATATGACACCTACGTTTCTCACCGACAATCACACTCATAACTAACACAACACTGTGTTATGTTGAACCAGTTTACACAGATATGACCGCCGTGCATGCCATGTCTTTTGGGTCTGTTGTTTTCTATGAACACTTTAATGAAATATCTTGCCATGTATAAATACCACCTTCTATCAACAAAATACAATTTATGAGGTTAGTGATGGTGGACTTCTATTATTTGAACACAACTGTACTGAAAGGAAAAAAGTACTGGAATGTCCAAAATTCAACACTAAATATGTGCATTACTTACACAAACAATGTCTAACTAGACATTTAGCATGTAGAGTTACACCTTTAAAGATAAGTTTGAGTAATGTAAGTAAATTGTGCTTATAATGACTACTACTCTTGATATAGTCTTGAGCACACACCACACCACCACACCCACACCCACCACACACACACACAACACACAACAGAGTATTGTTTTCCTTACATCCAGTGATGCTTGTTGCTATCCCTAACATTATAAACTATTATGTGATCTAAATCTTTTTTTTCTTTGACAAACTTGAGAAAAAAGACAGTGGCAGCCACAAGATCAAATTAGACAAGATACAGCATCCCCCCCCCCCTGTACCTGTTGACTGTATCTTCCAAGCCCCCCCCTTCCACCTCTGCAAATATCAAAAACCTACTATGCATACAACTCATTTCCACAATTCATTTGTTTTTTTAATGGATAAGTCGATATTGCAGATGTTCCTTTGTTTTTTACCATTCAGTTTCTATGCTTTTTCAGGTCAAAATGAGTGCTAGAATTTTCATGAAACATCAAAAAAAACAAAAAAACAAAACCCTCTCCCCTTGTGGGGTGGTATGTGTCCCTCAACCTCGGGCCCTATCCAAGAGGCGCTGGGAGTTTGAGGGTTTCTGCGCCAGTATCTTAGCTGTTCCTAGGAGATCATCTTCTGGAAGAGACTCTGATTGTTTCACCTGGAATCTGCTGGAGCACTCTCCAGTTTGGGTCCACAGCCACCAGTGCTCCGATTACCACTGGCACCACTGTTGCATTACGTTCCCACATCTTTTCAAGCTCCCTTTATCCGCCATTGGTATTTACTCAAGCTTATCGGTTCCTTCTTTTAGATGTGCTGTCGTGTGGATCACAACATCCTATCACACTCTGCCGTCTTCTGCTGTTTGTCCACATCACCGAATGGTTGGTTGGGGTTAGCATCACCAGTTTGTCAGTCTGTGACCTTGACAGTCCCAAAAGATCTTAGCTTGGTCATTTCGAACCCTTACGGGGTGTCTTCAATTTTGGACCTTGGGACTTCGCTCCCATGCTCCGTAGGCGAGTTCCTGAACCTATGAAAGCTACCGGGTTATGGCTCCATGTACAGCTCTTATGCCTGCCTCTACAACGTTGCTGTTATGTGCTGTAATGTCCTCAGGGGCTCCGTTCGAACCAGTTCTCACCTGTGGTCCTGCCTGGTGTGGTAGACCTACCCGGCCTCTATTGATTTATGCTGACGTGTGTTCTTGTGCTGCCCATGATTAGCAGCCTCTGTCTGTCCTTCAGATCCACCTTTTCCAGCACTGGTAGGATTTCTTATATCCAGCCAATTTCCCCCCTTCTGTTCTGTTCTGTGGTCAACGCAGTGTAGGGCTTGTACCTCTATGACGGTTCATTCTCTCCCTACCTGGTGCTCACCTCGGTTCTCTGTTGCTGGGTATTCCACTAAGCCCTTCATCTCTTGGGGCATGTCCTGATTTCCCTGGTCTTTGTTGTTTCATCCTGGCTCAGTGGCCTGGATACTCACTACCCTCGGCCACCCCTCGCTACGCTGGGTACAGTCTCAGGGCTGGACTTGTGGGTAGAAACCTCCATGCAGTGTGAGGACTTTTGGTCTTGATGTCAGATAGCCTCTATCCCTCCTTGTCCAGTCTATTATACCGTCGGGTCTACTGGATAAATGGACAGGGCGTGTCGCTGTTGATGGCTGCGGATCTTTGTTTACTCTCGTTCAGTGACTTTTCAGGACGTACTCCCTATGTTGGTTATTTGGCTGTGGCGGGTCTTCCTTTGCTGCCTCCTCATGGGTTTCTGTTAGCCTGTGCACCCCAAGGTATTTGTAACTAGTCCTGAACATCTGTCAACCATGTGGCTTTGTGTGTTCAATTCTCCGTCATTCTGGATCATTCCCTCTTTTTGAACAATGCGCCACACCTTGTCCAGGATCCAAAACACATTCCAATGTCGTTGCTGGTAGATCCCCGCGTAGGGTGGATCATGAGTCGATGTCTCGCTCATTTTCTGGCGTAACGAGCTGTGAGTCATCCATTGTAGAGGAGGTGTGATGATTGTCGCTTCGGACATCGGATCCTAGCCGTCTTTGATGATAGGTGAGGGGGTTCGGCCTATAGAACCGCAGCGGGGAGAGTGCATGCATGGTATATGCCGCACTTGATGGGGACTTGTGAAATTGGTTTGCCAGTTGGTTCCAGG
>NC_045747.1:35018972-35019133 GCF_008692095.1 Etheostoma spectabile | reverse complement strand
TCAGGATAGTTACAAATACCTTGGGGTGCCACAGGCTAACAGAAACCATGAGGAGGCAGCAAGGAAGACCGCCACAGCCAAATACCTACAAATAGTGAGGTACGTCCTGAAAAGTCAGCTGAACGGGAGAAACAAGATCCGAGCCATCAACACATACGCCC
>NC_045747.1:35001191-35018947 GCF_008692095.1 Etheostoma spectabile | reverse complement strand
GTCGATAAGCCCTGCCATTATCCAGTACCCGATGGTATAATAACTTGGACCAAAGGAGGAGATAGAGGCTATCTGACATCAAGACCAGAAAGCTCCTCACACTGCATGGAGGGTTTCTACCCCAATCCGCACCCTGAGACTGTACACCAAGCGTAGCGAGGGGGGCCGAGGGCTAGTGAGTATCCAGGCCACTGTCCAGGATGAACAACAAAGATCCAGGAAATCAGAATGCCCCAAGAGATGAAGGGCTTAGTGAATACCTCAGCAACAGAAACCCGAAGGTGAGGGCAAGGTAGAAGGAAGAACCGTCATAGAGGGACAAGCCGCTACACTGCGTTGACCACGAACAAACAGAAGAAGTGGCTGATATAAGAAAATCCTCAGTGGCTGGAAAAGTGTGGACTGAAGGACAGACACAAGGCTGCTAATCATGGCAGCACAAGAACAGCACTCAGACATAAATCATAGAGGCCGGTTCTACCACACCAGGCAGGACCACAGGTGCAGATGTTGAAGGATGCCTGAGACAGTACAGCACATAACAGCAAGGTTGTAAGAGGCAGGCAGGAAGAGCGTACATGGAGCCATAACCGGTAGCTTTCATAGTGTCAGAACATCGCCACGGAATGGGCTTGGAAGTCCCAAGTCCAAAATGTGAAGACACCTCCTAAGGTATCGAGAATGACCAAGCTAAATCCTGTGGGACTTCAAGATCCGACTGACAAACTGGTGATGCTAACCAACCAACATCGGTGAGTGGACAAACAGCAGAAGAGGCAGTCGTGATAGAGTGTGATCCCAAGCGACAGCAACATCAAGAAGAAGAACACGAGAAGCTTGAGATAATACCAAGGCGGGAATAAGAGGGAGCTTGAAAAGATGTGGGACGTAAGTGCAACAGTGGTGCCAGTGGTAATCGGAGCACTGGTGGCTGTGACCCCCAAACTGGGAGAGTGGCTCCAGCAGATTCCAGGTGAAAACATCAGAGGTCTCTGTCCAGAAGATGATCTCTAGGAACAGCTAAGATACTGCGCAGAACCCCTCAAACTCCCAGCCTCTGGTAGGGACCCGAGTTGAGGGAACATACACCCCACAAGGGTGAGAGGGTTTTTTTTTTTTTTTTTGTTATGTTTACATGAAATTCTATGACTCATTTTGACCTGAAAAAGGCATAGAAACTTGAAGAGGTATAAAAACAAAGGAACATCTGCATATCGATTATCATTAAAAAATGAATTGTGGAAAATGAGTTGTATGCATAGTAGGTTTTGATATTTCGAGGGGAAGGGGGGGGCTGGAGAAGATACAAGTCAAAGGGACAGGGGGGGGGGGATGTCTGTATCTTGTCTAATTTATCTTGTGTGCTGCCACTCTTTTTTCTCAAGTTTTTCAAAGAAAAAAAAAGATTTAGATACATACATAGTTTATATATGTAGGTATACAACAAGCATCATGGATGTAAGGACATACAATATCTGTGTGTGTGTGTGTGTGTGTGGTGGGTGTGGGTGTGGTGGTGGGTGTGTGCTCAAGCTATATCAAGAGTAGAGGCATTATAAGCACATTTACTTACATTTACTCAACTTCTCTTTAAGGTGAACTTCTACTCTAAATGCTAGTTAGACATTGTTTGTGTATAGTATTGCACTATATTTAGTGTGATATTTTGTACAATTCCAGTAACTTTTTTTCTTTCAGGTACAGTTGTGTTCAAAAATAGAGTCCAACATCACTAACCTCATAAATTGTATTTTTTGTAGAAGTGGTATTTTCATGGCAAATATTTACATTAAGTGTTCATAGAAAACAACAGACCCAAAAGACATGGCATGCAGGCTGCTCATTCTGTGTAACTGTTCAATAACAGCAGTGTTGTGTTCAGTTAGTGAGTGAATTGATTCGTGTGAAGAAACAGGTGTCATATCGCTTATATTAAGGAAGGAGAGGAAGCAAAATGCTGTGCATGGGGTTATAGTGCATTTCACTCTGAAATACTCAGCAAATCTCGTTCCATACGTGTTCTGAGGAGCAGCGGACTTTGATTAAAATGTGATGGATGAGGGGGAAAACAATTAAAAGAAGAAAGGCAGGAACGTATAGGCTGCTCAGCCAAAATGATTTCAAATGCTGAAATGGCATCAAAGTCTGAACAAGTGGGAAAAACGGTCAGTACCAGTCGGTATGGATGCGAAGAACAGCCAAACATGGCCAAGACTAATAATGATCATCTCAAGGAAAATCAAAGAAGAACTTGAAATTACCTGTGAGTATTGTCACAATCAGAAGAAGGCTATGGGAAGCAAAGCTATCGGTAGAAGTCCCCCCCAAAGTCCCACTGCTTGAAAAAAAAGATTGTACTGATAGGTTGAAATTTTGCCAAAAAGACACATTGACTGGCCAAAGAGAAATGGTGCAAACATTCTGTGGCCTGAGGAGAGCTAAATTGTTCTTTTGGGTCTAGGGGCCACTGACAGTTGTCAGAGACCCCGGTGCAATGAAATTCAAGCCATAGTACACTGAAACAGTAAAGATGGTGGTGCAGACATCATGTTATGGGATGGTCTCTACTGTGGTGTTGGTCCTATTATCACATACCAGGGATCATGGATCAGTTTCATACATCCAAAATACTTGAAAACGTCATGTTGCCTTATGCTGGAGAGAAATGGCCTTGTGAAATGAGGCGTTTCAACAAGACAATGACCCAAAAACACACCAGAAGAAAGCAAAGTCTTGGTTAGAGGAAACCAGATTGATGTTTGGAGTGGCCAGCCCAACCCCGAAACCTCAGTCCCATAAACACTTGTGGGTGACATCAGAAATCGGTTTCTGAGGCAGAAACCCAGTGAATGCAGAGGAATTGTGGATAGTAGTTCAATCGCCCTGGCTGGAAAACCTGTTCACAGGTGCTGAAGTTGGTCGCTCCATGCGAACAGATGTGAAGCAGTTGCTTTCAAAATAATGGTTATGCGACGTAGCCGTGTGAGTTTTGCTCGTAACTACCGCGCTCTTTTGACTCCCACTGCTTTGCTGTTGGGACAGAAGTGCCCTACACTTCCAGGTCGCTCACTTCATGAGTTGTTTGCAGTTTGGCTGTCTCTGCACTTTATCTTTTCTGTTACCGCTGCTGTTGACTTATGTGTATCAACGTTGAGATCTTTGGCTGGTGGGTCCTATTCCTTCACCTTGCGAGGGAAAAGAGAAACAAGTAACGCAATACTGTCTGTGTGGTGTTACATGACACTAGCTTCTTCCTTCTGGGTTATAGATATCCTCTGCTTGAACGTATGTGCTAAATGGTCGGTCTACCTCGTTAGCTATTTGGGGAAATTCTGATTTATTCTTATCACAGGAACCAGGCTGAGGCTGCCGAGGTACCAGATTAGCCGCCTAGCATTACTAACACCAGCTGCTGTTTTGACGGAGCACTGTTACGGAGTAGCTACTGTTACGGAGCTACTGTTGACGGAGCTACCAGTTGACGGAGCTACAGTTTTGGCCGAGACTGATGTTTTGCCTACAGTAAAGTGCACAACCTGAACATTGATCACTTCTGGCACTGTACTTTTTAATTGCATTGGGCCACAATGTGTGAGCACCCAGTTTAAATGATGCCTATAGCAGAGGAGGTTATCCACACCCCCCCTTATTCAAACTTGTTTAAGTGTTTCTTTTATGTTGGTTTGTTGTCATTCTGTAAAGATGTCATTACATTTCTTGGAGTTTCATTTATCAAGCTAGTTTTCCTTGAAAGATTTGTGTTAGTTTTGTTCTTTCTTCCATTCTAATTTAAGATAATTAGTATTGTTTTGGAGTTGTTGCGGTGTTTCTTTTTTGTTTAATTGATATATGTGTTTCAGTTTTTTGTGTTGGTTCTTGGTTTATGGTTACCTCCTGGATATGATTTCTTTTGATTGAGTGGACACCTCCAAGCTTGCTTGGTTGTCGTTTTCTGCCCCTTTTTTTTCCTGTTTTCTGCTGAGCGCCGAAGTGGTTGGTGTTGACCCTCCCTGGGATCCCTACTCTTCCCCGTTCCCTCTCCCCCTCCACTGTAAACCGCAGCCCTTATAATTTTTTTCCCTTTCCTTTTGGTATGACTGTTTCCTGTAAATTTAATGTTTTTAATTCACCTGAGTTCTTGTAAAATGAACGTAGTCTTTTTAAAAGTGCACCTTGTCTCTGACACCTTTTTTGTAAGCGACCTGTGTGTCCTTAAATTATACTGATAGAATTACAAGTAGTGAGTAAAACAATTCTCTAGGGGGAAATTCCCTGGGTGGCGTTGTCGGTGTCTGCTGTTTGTCGCCCTGCGTGCCACACAACTTATATTGGTGCTTCAAAGTAAAGCAAACCTGAGAATTTTCAGTTCATACAGTAAGTTTGAGGTTGTAAAGAAAAAATGTAAATACTGCTAGGTTTCTGAAACCTAATATTCCTTTTTCTTCACTTTCGGTTAAAGACAAACTTGATCAATTTTGGTCAGTTGATGTGGAATTGAATGGCAGTGTAACCAATGACTGATATTATGATATGAAAGCTGTCACGACGGGGCGGCTTGCCGTGAGTAGTATGTTTCTTTCTTTTTTTCGGGTCCTCCTCCTTCCGGCGCCCCGCTCATCCAGCCTTCAACCCTGTTCCTAGCGCCAGTCCCTCCCCTATGGCTCCAGGCCAGTCCGCTCTCTGTCAGCCTCCCGCTGTCCGTACCTGCGTCCTCCACCTTCTGATCACCTTCTTCCCATAAATCCTGTTTTCCTTAGCCGAGCATTGAGTCCTCCTCTTAATCGTACAAAAATGCTATTCTAAGGATTTTTAGGATTATTCCTTTTTTAAACACACTGTTAGCATTCGAAACACCTGTAATGTAGTAGTATAATGTTTTCCTCTGAAGTTCAAGTACACAGTAAGTCAGAAGATAACAGTGGCTTCTTTCCGTGTCTTCTGGGAGTTAATTAAGGTACAATGGTCAAGAGAAAGCTAAAAGCAATCGGTGCCCATTTTAAGGGGAGACACTTCAGGTGATAGGGAAGAAAACATAACTAATAATAATACACCATGAAACTTCCCCATTGGTTACTGACATTAACACAAACTATGTAGTGCTACTGAAGAATGAAGATTTCTGGCTCTGAGAAAACTGTTTTTAATTGTAAGGAGGGAGTTGTAAAATCCATAACATTAGCAGGGGAATAGGTAAACATTAAGATGCATCGTAATCAGTAATACCTGTAAAAAATTTGCACGTAGAACTCGTAATATTTTTATTTTCTCCCAGAATGCATTGCCATTTACTGTTTGTCTTGTATTACATTAAAACAGTGAAATACTGTGAGATTTTCGCTGTCATTTGCATCAAAAGTTTACAGTTTAGTGTCTCCCTTAAACGTAATAGAAACCAATTAATAGAAATGAATAGACAGATGTATAACTCTGTTTATATTGGCATGTGGGTAGGGGGAAAAAAAACTTTCACTATTTTTGGTGCATTTGGAAAGGATTGTTTGGCTGCAGGTTTGAGAATACAGGTAGCAAGGGGTAAGTTGGAAAGATCAGTTCGTTTATGGACTCATAGGTCATCAGTAATTTAACCATCAATGATGATGTAATGAATTAAGACAGTAGCGTTAGCACAAGATCAGGGTGTGAACATCAGGTATTTTATCTGTCCAATTAACACCTGGGAGGACACTTTACACACACATACGCACGAGCACATGTACGCACACACACACACCACACACACACACACCACACACAATCTGTTGCATTCATTCAAGTCTCCTTCCCTATGTTTCTCATTATGAACGGGACCAACAATCGCAAACACTGCTGATAACCAAACCTGTTATATTAGCCAAGAGAGATATATGGAGGCAAAGGGAGAAAGAGGAGAAACAGAAACCAGCGAGAAAAGAAGCAAGGGTCAACAAAAAGGATGGCAGACAGTAGAAAGATGCCCAGAGAAACCAATGGAAGCAAAATCTTCATGACAGGTGAGATGAGCCGGAACATCTTTTTTTGTCTATTATTACGTTTTTTTTTTTTCATAAACAGAAAACATAACACTGGCAGCGCACAGGAATAGATGGGCAGATTAGCTCACACATAAATAGTAGCATAAGCACGTCTTCAACTTACTTGGAAACTACTTGTGCGATGAAGGAAGTGTGATAGCGTCACGTTACCTTTTCTCTCGCTGTGTCTAAGCTAAGGCGCGAGAGCGTGACCGTACCACATGCTGATACGTTACTAGGCAGTCGAGTGAGCTACTGTACTGACAGGGAGGAGTGAGAGCGAGAGACTGCCACTACAAAAGGTTGCACTTAAAGGGGGGGAAGTAGCTTCAACTTAAGAGCAGCACAGGCAAAGCCCAACGCAAGTCTCTTGTAGTTTAAGACCAACGCAGTTGTCCAATTTCCCATGTCTACAATAAGCGGTGTCTGACAGGGTGGGGTGCGTGGCATTACAATGGTGGCTCTCCATTGATGATCAGAATGGACGTATATGATATCGTCCATCGACAAAATCTATAGCTACCTTACGACGACCAGTCCATGCACTGTACTACTGTTGAACCTGCTGTCTTCAGAAAATGAAACATTAGTTTGTTAGAGGACAATTAACCGTAAATACGTAGCAATGAAAAACCATGTCATCTAAGTCTCATATCAATGCACTGCCATACAGCCTGCAAGATGGGACCCATCTTGATGTGTGGCAATAAAGGCTTATATTTTTTTCCACATCCAGTTTACTTGCTTATTTTAATAAAATAGATTAATAATACAAAATAATGTACTGAAGCAATTTAAAATAGTAGTACTTCTCTTTTATAAATTTGAATTCCGGAAAAGTGCCTGGTAAAAATATAAAGGGGCTGGTAAAATTGGGCATCCACCAGCATTGTGGCTATATTTCCCACCCTGTCTGGACTGATTGGAGTTGTTTGGTGATTTTGTCAATAGCCTAGTTTCTTAAAAAGCTATTGCAGTATTCCATGTCTGGTTTGTGATGAGGGCACTGATGATGTTTTTAGCTGCCGTTTGTGAATAGGAGGGGCGGATACCGCATGTTACAAAGTGTTAAAGAAGAGGGTTTTTGGTGACAGGTTGACAAAGGAAGGTGGGATCAAGATGGTTCCAAGGTTGCGGATGCAGATGAAAGAAGGCAACGTTTGAGTCATCAATTTGGGTGGAAAAGGTCTGGACATGTCGGGGTGGGGAGTTGGGCCAATCATGAGAATCTCTGATTCATTGCAGTTGAGTGAATCAGAATCAGCTTTTTCGCCAGTGTATGAGGCGACATACGAGATATTGTCTTGGAGCATTGTTACTACACGGTGCTTACCCAGACAAACAACCAAACAAAACATACACACTAATATACCATTTTGTATATGTTTATTTATATTACAAATGAACAGTAGAAACAGTATGAAACTAGAACAGTTCAGAAATAGGAAAGAGATGATGATAAATAAATAATAGTGAGATTGAGAATGGGAATGATGAAATACATAATAGGTGGATATAAGTGGGTGGAGAAGTTTTCTGCTCCATGATTTAATCTCAGTGAGGCAGGCTATAAGGGTGGAGGGGTGAGACTGTGTCTTTGAGGAGAGGTTGAGTTGAGTGTCATAGTGGTGGAAGTGGAGGCCAGTCGGCGGAGGATCTTCCAAGGGGGAGTATGTAAAGCATAAAGAGGGGGGCCAAGAACCAAAAATCCTTTTGAAATCCTAAAATAATAAACGTTTCTCATTACAAACAATAACAGAGAAGGAAATATTTCAAAACGTTTTTAAGCTATCTATGATGTTTGATTGCTAACTTAGCTCAGAATGCGAGTCAAGCAACAGCCGTACATTGAGATTACAGAAGTCTCTCGTTAGCAGTAAGAATTCTTGTAGGCTACTTGTCGCAAAGTGACGCATGCACATCCAAATCTGCAACTCAACTCACATTGGCAGTGACAGCTAGGAGGTAACATGGGTCTCGATTAGTGCTGGCCGAGAATTATGGGACTGGTTGCAGGAGAGACGCGTTTCAACAACACACTAAAAGAGTTTTAAAGTATTTGGAGAAACTGGGTGAAAAATCTCCAAGACATTTTGACAATTGACCCAGCAAGAATCCGAAGAACAGAAGGATGACTGATAGATATTAGTCAACAAAGCAAGCACAGATTAGCTACTTGGTTGCAGTAGCTCAATCCGTAGGGAGTTGGGTTGAGAACCGGAAGGTCACTTGTTCAGTCCCTGTAGTGACCAAAAAGTAGGGAGTGTGGATGTAGGATGGAGACTTCGTCCTGGCACTGCAGGTGCTCTTGAGCAGGCAAACGTACCCCCCCCCCCCCCAACGCTCCAGGCGCTGGTGTCAGCTGGCAGCCCATACTCTGACATCTCTCCATTAGGGCATGTACAGATCCTGAGCGTGGTGTGTGTTGTGTGTTCAGGACGTTTGAAATACAAAAGTGTGGTGACAACAGGCAGTATAATTGAGATTTCCGCCATTGGGGATCAATAAACAAGATAGAAATTAAATTAAATTAAGAATGGATTTGGAAGCAAAAAGTTAGCCTGACTAGACAAACAAGCTAGCTAGACCATCTGTAACGTTAAACAGATAGCCGGTGTGCTGCAAAACGCAATGTGTCTTTACTAAACTACTCTACGATCTTCCTGTTAACTAGTCAGAGTACCCATTTAAATAATACCCTTCTTTCAATGCAGTCTCACGCCCAGACGTGAAATGGTCAAGTTATTTGATTGTTAAGTTTCACTTCTTCTATCTCTTGTTGTCTACTTTTCCGGTTCTTTCATGTAATGTGATTTATTTATGTAAAGTTCACGATTTTCAAACATGATCATTTCAGGAAACTGCATTGACACGGGCTGCTCTGGGGAACGCGACAAGGGGAAAGAAAAACACCATGCAGGCGACAACAACAGGACAGTGGGGTGGGGAAAAAACAGAAAAAGGAAGGAACCGTCACTGCAGGAACGCCAACAACAACAGGAAGTGGTTGTGGTTAGGAAGAGAGTAGGAAAGGAACGGAACACACGAGACGCGATCCTGGTCTCCGGAAGTGAAAGTCCTGGGTGTTTGACCATCCACCCCTCCGACCAACTCACCTGCAGGATTTTCGGTTTTTCAATAACTACTCGGTTTCCTTGAAATACATTTTTTTCAAATTTGTAACAACACAAGAAAACAACGACAATTACGTGACCTGTACCACAATCAATAGACTAAATAACGTGAGCATTCACAAAACTGCCATGAGACTGGGATGGTACATTTACAGGGTCAAAAGACAAAATGGGTTATGTTAATTATCGACCCAAAGTTTTGTTCGCCCTTCTGGCTGTGGGTATATGGTCATGTTTTTTGCAATGTTCTCAAAATTGAATGTCTCTGTAACTGGACGCTACCAGTTGTTTAAAAACAACAACAACACGCAACAGTAACAAGTCCTGCCTCTAATAAAGCCCTGCTTCAAATACAGAGCTGTATCTTCGCAGTTAGGTAAATAAAGAGCCTGGCTTTTATTTAGAAATGCACAATTGGAATTATTGATTGAGGAAATTCGTGGTAATGTGCTGTGGTAGTTATATAAAATATATATATATTAGATATATATATCACCACGACTCTATATCAGCAAAGCAAGATTAGATCATCCACAGCAAAGTATATATATGGTGAATAGGAATATTGTAGTGATGAAGCAGACCCAAATGATATAACATTGTATTATATTATTTTCGCATGACAAATTAAATCTGCGGAATTTAGCAGATAATTATTCTGTTAGGGTGGAAGATGTGTTAACATTTTGAGTTTTATTAAAAAATAAATAGTAATTTGTGTAAATTGCAGCAGGAAATCTGCAAAAAACTCTACGAAAAATTTATGAATCGGCAGCTAAGAAACAAAAAATTGCAGATATAAAAATGTTATTGTCACATTACAAGAGTTGGTAATTATGCTTTTTAACAAACAAAATTAATTAGTTAGAAACAAAAAAAGAATGGGGTAGGAAGTGTCATGCAAATCTGTACAGCTATTTAGGACAGGCTAAACCAATCCTATATTAAAAACTAAATTAAAAGGACAAGTGTAATAATTTAAGATTCAACGTACACATTTTTTTGTGCGTGTTTTCTTTTAGATATGTTTTTATGCAAAAAAGGAATCAAAATATGATATTCATGTTATCACCGTGTGTTGAATGTTGTTAGTTACAAATGACGAAAAAAATCTAAACAAATTAAAACCTAACGTAAAAGGGGTTTTAGGTGTGCTGAACCACAGTTAGAATAGCACTTAACTTTATAGCCCAACCCCTCAGTTCCCACAGTGTGGGCTGTTCTGTGTGGACCTGTAAAGCCGCTGAAGAGACCGTGTGTACATTGGCTTACAAACACAGATGACTTTACAGTTGAAAATCAACACGTCTCTGTATCCGTGCTCCACAGTGCTGTATATGTGGCAGCATGACGGGCCGGCGCATCAAGACCTGCTGGACCGAGCCTCTCAGAGCTCCGCATACTGACTCCCTCAGTACCACCCTCCGCATGACCTGGTCAGTATCTGTGTGTTGTGTTGGTGTGTTGTTAAACTGTTCAGAGACCTTTACTGAGTAAAGTACTAACACCACAAGTAGTTACAAGGTGAAGTCGAGCATTAACAATGTTACTTAGGAAATGTATTAGGATCTCCAAGAAAATGTACTTAAGTATTAAAAGTAAAAGTGCTGAATGCAGGAAACTCCTCCACTTTGAAACGAGAAAGGATCAAACCGTTCTGTCCAATAAACTAAGGGTTTAATCGGCTAATCATTCAGAGACTTGTAGGCTTTTTATATAGTAATATATATTAAAACATTGGATTTTTAAAAAACGTGTTGTAATTTGCAAAGGAAATAAAGCTGGTAAGGATGAAGTGGGAGTAAAAAAGTACATATATCTCTGAAATGTAATTGACTAGCGAAGGAGAAAGTGGCAAAAGGCAAAACAAAGTACAAAAAAAAGGACCTCAAAGTTATTACCGTAATAGAGTAAATGTACTTAGTTACATCCACACTGTGTAAGAAACACCAGAAGTGCGGGGGCTGGATGTCGGTTTGAGGGATCGTAGACGCGATACCTACAAGTGGTCCAATATGAGCAGCCTCAAAGTCTGTGTGTAGGTCACACACATGGCAGGCCTGCTGTCGAATGTTACACTCAGCCAGTCTCATTGCAAAATGGTACATATTAATCTATTGATGTGTACAGGGACACGTTTTTTTCGTTTTTCGGGTGATGAGCATGACTTATAAACTAATGATTTTAATGGGAAATCACTTTCGTGAACAACACGATTATGGTAGCGAGTAGTATTGAAAATTCGCAGAAAGGAGGTTGGTTGAGGTGGTGGTTGGGTCCAATAACACAGGGATTCACGGAGACCAGGCATGTGTCAAAATGTTGCAGTTCCTTTGCTGTGTTCTTTCCTAACCACAACCCTCCTGTTTGTAGAGATGGCCCACGTATGTCGTTCCCGTAGAGTTTGGGTTTCATTTCCCGTGTGTTGCGCCCCAGCGACAGTGGTGTTGTCCTGGCGGTGCGAGTGTCCCCAAAGGAGGTGCTGCAGCCCAGCTAATGGCAGTCTTGTGAAATTGTCACGTTCCCATTTGTGGTGACCACACAAAATGAATGAGAACTATACGTCCCTGTGGACGAATCAATTAGAACAAAATACGTGGACCACACTGCCTGAGAGGGTTTGGCAACTTGGTTCTACCGTTGTTGGCAGCACATGTATAATAATTCAGCGGTACTTGGATATTGTTGGGTAGTTTAATTTATAATGAAACATGTATTTTATATCTACATGTGTTTGTGGTCCAACACCAAAGTAATACAAAATGCCTTCTGCTGAACTCTGCCCACCAAAACCCCACACATACTCACCAACCAGATGTACCGTATATACTGTAGCACAGGCTATTTATGTTAATCCCTGCTAAGCACTTCGTTTAGACTACTAATACACTTCTCTCTGTTTTTGTACTGTTGTATAATGAAGTTGATATGTAATATATCAAACTAAAGGGTTTCAAGAGACTGTAATGGAGTAAAAGTACAAAATTGCCCTCGCTCCACCTCTATTCCAGCATATAGCCACATTCATTCTTGAGCAGTATTCCCCATTTACTTGCATCGTAGTCCAGTTTTTTCATGTATCAGTGCAGCGGGAATACAATACATGAGGCAAAATATATATAAATCATCTCCTCTGCCCCCCTCACGATCTCCAATTCCTCCCTATAGGCCGGGTGATCCATGGCCCGCGGACCCAATGTGCCACACCGCCTCTCTGCAGGACACTCTTGAACGTAACCAGGCTCTTAAGTATCAGTGAGATAACATGAGTCTTCTTTCTTTTTTTCAATTGCTACGTGATTGACAGAGGATAGGGGCTACTGGTGGAAATGTATTTTGTTCTTAAGTTTAAATCGAAATTAGAGGAAAAGGTCAGAAGCATATGCATACAGTATAAAAGAAATTCAGCAGATTTATTTATTTATACAGGAAGGAAAATGCTGTAGGTTGGTCGTTAAGGAGTACGAGTGTGCGCCAAGTAACAAACAGTTTTCAAGCTCGAGCGAGCTTGTGGAAACATGAAGAAAAGCCTGTCAGCAGAGGAGTTTGACAATCTACTGGATTAACAGAAGTTCTGGAAGGTACATGTGGTAGTTTTCAAAACAAGAGCCTGTATTAGCCAATAGGCTTCGCATTAAATTCAACACTGTGGGTCGTAACATACATAGGTATACGTCCTAGTGATGTGCACCTTTCAAAAACTACGACTGTGATGGTCCATTGCCATGTTTGGTAGAGTCACTTCACATACTATCTTAGTCTCACTAATTGAACACTAAACATCATGAAACAAGCAGAGGGTACTTATCTGTACAGATTTCCACCCGTGGTCAGATGAGCAACAGGGGAGACACTTTGTTCTCATGCTACGCCTCCAGAAATAGTACTGCTCCAAATCTAAACCCAGGTCACCCTCTCACTTGCTCTCAGATACATCACACTCACAATTACCAATACGCCCATTACTTGATATGCTCTAAAGAGATTTATCGTAGGGCTAAGGAAAAAAGCTCGGCGTGAAGCCTACGCAGAAGCATAAACACATATTTACCCCTAGCATTGTATCTCTGTTGACTATGTGTTTGACTCTTCTTCAGGAGTCAGACCTGTTGTCATTGGCTCGCTCCTGCTCCAACGGGAAGACCCCCTGCGCGGTCCTCTCCCACTCTGCTAACACGCGGCCTCACCTGGCCCAGAGCAGCCATATCACAAACAAGATCCAGGAGCTGCAGGAGCACTCCAAGAACTGGGAGATGGCGGCGTGGACATCACTATATGGCAACGGCTGTGGGAAGACAAATCCTTGGAATAGCTTTTCCGCCCAATTTTAAGGAAAAGGTCAAAACTAACTGGTAAAGTGTAAGAGAGCCTATTGCATTTTTCGTTTCTTTGTCCAATCGTGGTCTAGGTTGTCAGTGCAGTAATGAGGGATAAAGATTCAAAAAACAATATCTATAGCAAAATGGAGCGTTTCTGCAACAGACAGCATTTTTTCGCATATGCACAAAATAGCACCACCACCTGTCCTGTTCTGATAATTCCCCATTATTTATTATTATTTATCAATGTATTGACAGGGACAGTGTCAGCAACTTAATACGGCTGTAAATGCACCAGAAATGTAGCCAAAGACATGTTTTTCAATCCGTGGTACCTGGACAGATCTAAAATTTGTCAACTAAAAAAACAAAAAAAGAGAGGATGTACAGTCAACACGTACCAAATATAAAAGAGTAAAAAGATAAAAAACTCTTCAAATCCTTTTAAAATACAGTGTACAATTGTAATACAGGACATGTGGAAATAAAAATAAAAAAATAAAAAAGATACTCCACATTGACACAATAGTTATGCACTGGATTGGGAGCCAGCCCAGGTTTAATTTTATGCCCACATTGGTGCTGACTGAGCAACCAGCCACCAGTGGCTGTTGAATTGGGACAATAAGGGCAGACTGGCTTTTCAGGAATGCGGGGACAAGAGCTCAAGACAGAGGTTTTAGAGCAGGGTGCTGCAGCATTAGCGCGACGGTGAGAAAAATTTCAATGTTTGTAACTATCAAACGAATGTAACGTTATTCTGATGGGGGGACGGGGCTTGGAACAAGGATTATAAGGGGGGCTTAATATAAAAAAGTTTAAAATGAATTCCGCCCAGACCCAAGTTGTCTCACTTCTCTGCTCCTGTCTCATGCCAGATGGCGGCCGGCTCAGACCATTTCCTTGCTGCCCTACAGAGGGGAATGACATCGGGACCATTTTGCGACATAGATTCCAAATTAACAACTTCAATTCCTGTGGTCCGTTTCCAGCCGCGAGTTCCAACAAAGACGACAGCTTCCTGAAAACCTGCGGCTTCGCCGGGCAGCAAAAATGCAACCGGAGAGTGCTGAGGAGGGAGACGGCGGCAGAATGTTTTTCAAAGCTGGTGTTCTGAAACTCAAACTATAATAGAAACATAGCACGTTGGAATACTGCTGTATACCTAATCTACGTTACGATTTCTGAGCTTGCAGAAGGTCTGAACGAGATAGGATGTATACATGGACACACAGGAAATCGATTTGAGACACTCGTTTTATCATCAGGTGCAAAATAAAAACGACTTGGTATTCTCAATGTAAATTCACATGGTTAGATATCATGGCATTTTAGCGTTTATTGATTTTGATAGAGGACTCAACTTCCTTTGTCAAATTTCAAAGAAGGGCCAAAAGTGTGACTTATCGAACCAGCTCCTTTTTACGTTAAACGGTCAAAAGGTTAAAACCAGGTTGAGACATTTCAAGGTACGGGGGTAAACCAACAGCTTCTACTGCAGCTTGCTAATGTGTTACAAAGCTCAGGGAACAGATGTTATCCAGCTGGTCGGCCATTTGGACTGACCATTGTGGTCACCAACAAAACATTCTCATCCCTATGACGCGTCAAAAATGATGCGTGGCGGCTGCACTTGGATTTAGGGCTCAAAAGCTGTCCACTGTCGGGCAAGGGGATTTTGTAGGGCAAGTGAAAGCTAAATTTACTTGTCCCACGGAAAGTTAAAGTTTCCCCAAAATCCGTGTTAACCAGGTCCAACCAGAATGCTTTTGATTGCCAATCAGGCAGGCGATCCAAGTAATAATCATGCTGCAGTTTTTTAAACAATACATTTCTCTATGCTTCCGATGGATGAAGAGTTGGAGTGGAGCGGATGTTTCTTAGCACACGGCCAGCCGGCCAAGGTGCGGAAGAAAAAGAACAATTAACCTTCCACAACACGACACCTACGAGGTTAAACGTGGAAAGAAAATACAGCGGGAGAGTGAATTCGACAGGTGGCTGCGGTATGAAGAACGGGTCGTCTGCCAGGAGCAACCCAAGTTGGCGAAAATTAGTGGCAATTTAGCACCTATACTTCTGTTATAAGCAAAAAAACAAACCTTTTTTTTTATACAAGAGGACGACAGATTTGGTCTTCATATTAATTACCATGTGTGATCTTTATGCTTGGCCATTTACGAGCGTTTTTTTTTCCGGGCGGTCGAGCTAATGTATGAAGGCGTTCCAAACAGGACGCGAAAGGGTATTGTGAGTCAAGTACTGCTGCTGAAGGCACCGACCAAGCGTCAGCATTTGATGAGGTTGGGAATCGAGACAACGGCGGCACAAACTGGGTACCTTCCGTGAAGCCTTCTTTCTTGCCCTTCTATGAGCGTGTATGTGTGTGATGACACGCAGGGTGGGACATTGAAATCCCACAGCAGCTCTTCAACAACCATTTTCACATAGGCTTCATAGGAGAATTAATTTTTCTTTCCCAAACTATGCTGGACGATTGCACTTGAGATTTAAATCACTTCTTGAAAGCCTTTTGGAAGCGATGCTTATCAATTCAAGTTTCTTTAAAATGCACATTAATAACAAAAAAATCATATCTTGGCACAGTAAAATTAGCTGGTTGTTTTTGTAGCCCACCGACATCACCCCTTTTTGTGCAACATATGGAAACAGGATGTGTTGGTGTGTAAAGCGGCTGCAACAATACAAAAACCCTGGATGGTGTGTGTGGCCAACAACTGGAAACTTTACACATTGTTTGTTGCTATCAGTGCTGATCAATATTTACTTAAGCCTTCTTAAAAAAAACAAAAAAGATTGGCTCAATTGCAATATTTGGTGCGGAATCTTGTTGGAGTTCATGAGCTCCTCAGTCTGTCGTGACAGCTGGATGGTGCCCATTGCCGGGGTCGGGATCGGACGCTCCGGCCGTCCACTTCACAGTCCCCCCTGTGAGCTTTTTTTTATTGTTTAGGGTTTTAATACTGGAATAGCCTAGTTGCTACTATTAGTATATAATTACTGCATACCGCAGTCTATCTACAGTGTGCAGTCGGTGAAAGGCAGTCTACGAGTACTGTCTATACTAACCCTGTCAAAGGGTAGTTTAAGTAATACGCAGGCTAGTGCAGGAAAAAATAAGACGATATTACAGAGTAGCGCTGTAAAAACGCTAGACAGAGCGGATTATTAAAAATATTGTTTTCCTTCATGTTTCGCCTGGTTTAGATGATGAGTACTCATTATCAGTAGGGAAGTTTAGCAGTTGCAAAAGGCTGCTGACGGCGTTTTCACAAAAGCTAGCTTCAGAAACACGGTTCTGTGAGGTGGTGACGGGATGGGAATCTTCCGCTCACAGTACCATGAGAAGGACGTCAAAACCAGTAGCAGTCATTGGGCAAGAGCCTAGTTTTCCTTTCTCTTACAAAAAACCCTAGATGCTGACGGAGAAAGAAGTTATGGTACATGTATCGATGGGGTGGTTGGGTGGTGGGTAGTATCAACAGTAGTTATGAATCTCACAAGTACGAGTACGATGGAGCACGGCATCGGACGATACTCTGATGTCAATTTCTGAGGAAGAATAAGCCTACAATCATCCATAGGCCTTTAAAAGTTAATACAAAAGTTCCGTAGTACTACTCGTTCCTGTTAGCAACAAACTGTTCGGTCTCTAAAAACCAGAAGAGACAAATTCCATGCGCAAAAATTCTATGCTTTCGGCAGATGTTCAAACTCAAAGGCTGCATAGGTAGTAGAGATATAGCTTATGGATCAAGCATTCTTATTACATCAGTATAAACTTAGCGATACCAGCAAACGCTGCTGCACTCGAGTATCGTGAATCCCTTATAACATGAATGAAACGTGTGGTCGATAATACAAAAACAGGGCCCGTATTTTCACATGTATATCCTACAAATGGGAAAGCACGGGGAAGGAACTCAGATCCACATCAAACAAGAGGGTAACAATTGGTACTACTCAGCGTTGTGTGGGTTGAACAGACTTACTGGTGTTTGCCTCAGCGGTCTCGTTCACGGGTGTTAATTAACCGATGAACGGAGGCAGGATTTCTCTACCAGTGTAACGTTATTTGGTTAACCAAAATTTGTGTCTGGGCTCAGGGGCTGGAGGCTAGAGGGTTGGCACGGCTTGTCAATCTCTAACAATTCACCCTGAGACTGTACACCAAGCGTAGCGAGGGGGGCCGAGGGCTAGTGAGTATCAAGGCCACTGTCCAGGATGAAACAACAAAGATCCAGGAGTACATCAGGAAGATGGCCCCCAAA
>NC_045747.1:35001026-35001181 GCF_008692095.1 Etheostoma spectabile | reverse complement strand
GCTTAGTGAATACCTCAGGCAACAGAAACCCGAAGGTGAGGACAAGGTAGAGGAAGAACCGTCATAGAGGGACAAGCCGCTACACGGCGTGTACCACAGACAAACAGAAGAAGTGGCTGATATCAAGAAATCCTACCAGTGGCTGGAAAAGGTTG
>NC_045747.1:35000731-35001016 GCF_008692095.1 Etheostoma spectabile | reverse complement strand
CAGCACAGAGGCGCTAATCATGGCAGCACAAGAACAGGCACTCAGTACAAAATCAATAGAGGCCGGGGTCTACCACACCAGGCAGGACCACAGGTGCAGACTGTGCAAGGATGCCCCTGAGACAGTACAGCACATAACAGCAAGGTGTAAGATGCAGGCAGGAAGAGCGTACATGGGACGCCATAACCAGGTAGCTTTCATAGTGTACAGGAACATCTGCCACGAGAATGGGCTGGAAGTCCCAAGGTCAAAATGGAAGACACCTCCTAAGGTAGTCGAGAATGA
>NC_045747.1:34987375-35000706 GCF_008692095.1 Etheostoma spectabile | reverse complement strand
GGACTGACAAGCTAAGATCCTGTGGGACTTCAAGATCCAGACTGACCAACTGGTGATGGCTAACCAACCAGACATCGTGTTGATGGAAACAGCAGAGAAGAAGGCAGTAGTGATAGATGTGGTGATCCCAGCGACAGCAACATCAAGAGAAGGAACAGCGAAGAATTGAGAAATACCAGGGCTGAAAGAGGAGCTGAAAAGATGTGGAAAGTAAGTGCAACAGTGGTGCCAGTGGTAATCGGAGCACTGGGGGCTGTGACCCCCAAACTGGGAGAGTGGCTCCAGCAGATTCCAGGTGAAACATCAGAGGTCTCTGTCCAGGAGTGCGTCTAGGAACAGTAAGATACTGCGCAGAACCTCAACTCCCAGGCCTCTGGTAGAGGACCCGAGTTTGAGGATGACACATACCACCCCACAAGGGGTGAGTGAGAGGGTTTTTTTTTGTTTTTTTATGTAGTTACATGAAAATTCTATGACTCACTTTGACCTGAAAAAGCATGAGAAACTGAAGAGGTTATAAAAAACAAAGGAATCTGCAATATCAGATATCATTAAAAATGAATTGTGGAAAATGAGTTGTATGCATATTGGTTTTGTATTTCAGAGGGGAAGGGGGGGGCTGGAGAAGATACAAGTAAAAGGGACAGGGGGGGGGGGATGGTCTGTATCTTTGTCTAATTATCTTGTGTGATGCCATCTTTTTTCTCAAGTTTTCACAAAGAAAAAAAAAGATTTAGATACATACATAGTTTAATATGTAGGGATATCAACAAGCATCATGGAATGAAGGACATACAATACTCTGTGTGTGTGTTGTGTGTGGTGTGTGGTGTGTGGGTTGTGTGTGTGTGTGTGTGTGCTCAAGCGTATCAAGAGTAGAGGCATATAAGCACAATATTTACATTTACTCACTTCTCTTTAAGGTGGAACTTCTAACTCTAATGCTAGTTAGACATTGTTGTGTATAGTAATGCACTATTTTTAGTGTGATATTTTGTACATACCAGTAAACTTTTTTCTTTCAGGTACAGTTGTGTTCAAAATAATAGCAGTTCCACATCACTAACCTCATAAATGTGTATTTTTGTAGAAGTGGTATTTCTACATGGCAATAATTTACTATTAAGTGTTCATAGAAAAACAACAGAGAAAAGACATGGCATGCAGGCTGCTCATTCTGTGTTAACTGTTCAAAATAACAGCAGTGTTGTGTTCAGTTAGTGAGGTGATTGATTCTGTGAAGAAAAAGGTGTCAGTTATGCTTATTTAGGAAGGAAGGAAGCAAATGCTGTGCATGCTGGTTATAGTGCATTTCACTCTGAAATACTCAGCAAAATCTCGTTCCATACGTGTTCTGAGGAGCAGCGGACTTTGATTAAAATGTTGATTGGAGAGGGGGAAAACATTAAAAGAAGTGCAGGAACGTATAGGCTGCTCAGCCAAAATGTTCAAATGCCTTGAAATGGCATCAAGTCTGAACAACGTGGGGAAAAAAACGGTCACTACCATTCGAATGGATGGAGAAGAACAGCAAAATGGCAAAGACTCAATCAATGATCAGCTCAAGGAAAATAAAGAAGACTTGAAATACCTGTGGTATTGTCACACTCAGAAGAAGGCTATGGGAAGCAAAGCTATTGGTAGAAGTCCCCCCCAAAGTCCCACTGCTGAAAAAAGATTTGTACTGAATAGGTTGAAATTTGCCAAAAGACACATTGACTGGCAAAGGGAGAATGGTGCAACATTCGTGGGACTGAGGAGAGCTAAATTGTTCTTTTTGGGTCTAGGGGCCACTGACAGTTTGTCAGACGACGGTGCAATGAATTCAAGCCTAGTACACTGAAGACAGTAAAGCATGGTGGTGCAGACATCATGTTATGGGGATGTTTCTTACTGTGGTGTTGGGCCTATTATCACAACCAGGGATCATGGATCAGTTTCAATACATCAAAATACTGTGAAAACGTCATGTTGCCTTATGCTGGAGAGAAAGGCTTTGAAATGAGGCTTCAACAAGCAATGACCCAAAACACACCAGTAAGCAAGCAAAGTCTTGGTTCCAGAGGAACCAGATTGATGTTAGGAGTGGCAGCCCAATCCCGAACCTCAGTCCCATAGAACATTGTGGGGTGACATCAGAAAGCGTTTCTGAGGCAGAACCCAGTAATGAGAGGAGATTGTGGATGTAGTTCAATCGCCCTGGGCTGAAAACCTGTTCACAGTGCCTGAAGTTGGTCGACTCCATGCGACACAGATGTGAAGCAGTTCTCAGAATAATGGTTATGCGACTGTAGCCGTGTGAGTTTTGCTCGTAACTACCCGCTCTTTTGACTCCCACTGCTTCTGCTTGTTGGTGACAGAAGTGCCCTAACTTCCAGGTCGCTCACTTCATGAGTTGCCGGTTTGGCTGTCTCTGCACTTTATCTTTCTGTTATCCGCTGCTGTTGACTTATTGTGTATCAACGTTTGTAGATCTTTGGCGTGTGGGTCCTTTCCTTCACCTTGGAGGGAAAAGAGAAACAAGTAACGCAAGCGTCTGGGGTGGGTTACATGCACACAGCTCTTCCTTCTGGGTTGATATCCTCTGCTGAACGTATGTGGGCTAAAGTGGTCGACCTGTTAGCTATTTGGGGAAAATTCTGATTTATTCTTAATCACTAGGAACCAGGCTGAGGCTGCCGGAGAGTCAAGATTAGCCGCCTAGCATTACTACCACCAGCTGCTGGTTTGACGGAGCTACTGTTGACGGAGCTACGTTGACGGAGCTACTGTTGACGGAGCTACAGTTGACGGAGCTACAGTTTGGCCGAGACTGTGTTTTGCCTACAGTAAAGTGCACAACCTGAACATTGATCACTTTCGTGACAACTGTCTTTAATTTGCAATTGGGCCACCAATGTGTGAGCCAGCCCATGTTTTAAATGTATGCCTATAGCAGAGGAGGTTGCACCCCCCCTCAATAACTTGTTTAAGTTGTTCTTTTCATTTGGTTGTTGTCAGTTCTGTTAAAGCTTCATTACATTTCTTGGATTTCATTTCAAGCTAGTCAGTTTTCCTTGAAAGATTTGAGTTTTTTTTCTTTTCTCTCTATTCTAATTATAGTATAATTAGTTATGTTTTGGATTGTTGAGTGGTTTCTTTCTTTGTTTTAATTGATATATTGTGTTTCAGTTTTTGTGTTGGTTCTTTGTTTTAGGTTACCTGGATAGATTTCTTTGATTGAGTGGACACACCTCCAATGCTGTGTGTGTTTCCTGTTTCTTGCCCCTTTTTTTTCCCTGTTTCTTGCTGAGCGCCGAAGGTGGTGGTGTTGACCCTCCCTGGGATCCCTTACCTTCCCCGTTCCCTCTCCCCCTCCACTGTTAAACTAGCCCAATTATAATTTTTCCCTTTCCTTTTGGTATGACTGTTCTGTAAATTTAATGTTTTTAAATTCACCTGATTCTTGGTAACAATGACTGTAGTTCTTTAAAAGTTGCACCTTGTTCTCTGACACCTTTTTTGTAAGCTGACCTGTGTGTCCTTAAATTATACTGATAGAATTACAAGTAGTGAGTAAAACTAATTCTCTAGGGGGAAATCCTGGGTGGCGTTGTCGGTGTCTGCGTTTTGTCCGCCCTCGCGTCGCCACACAACTTGTATTGTGTGCTTCAAAGTAAAGCAAACCCCTGAGACATTTTTCAGTACAGTAATGTTGGTTTGTAAAGAAAAAATGAAATACTGCTAGGTTTCTGACAGCCTAATATCCTTTTCTTCACTTTCTGGTAAAGACAAACTTGATCAATTTTGGTCATGTTTTGATTTGGAATTGAATGTGCAGTGTAACCAATGTACTGATATAGGATATGAAAAGTGTCACGATCGGGGCCCGCTTGCGGAGTAGTCTGTTTTTTTTCTTTTTTGCGGTCCTCCTCCTCCGGCGCCCCGCTACATCCAGCCTTCAACCCTGTTCCTAGCGCCAGTCCCTCTCTTGGCTCCAGTCCAGTCCGCGTCTCTTCGTCAGCCTCCGTCCTGTCCGTACCTGCGTCTTCCCACCTTCTGATCACCTTCTTCCCATAAATCCTTGTTTTCCTAGCCGGCATTTGAGTCCTCCTCTTTAAGTACAAAAAATGCTACTTTAAGGATTTTAGGATTCCCTTTTAACACACTGTTAGCATTCTGAACACACCTGTAAATGTAGTAGTATAATGTTTTCCTGAAGTTCAAGTACACAGTAAGTCAGAAGTACACAGTGGCTTCTTTCGGCCTTCTGGGAGTTAATTTAAGGTACATGTTCAAGAGAAGCTAAAAGCAATCGGTTGCCCATTTTAAGGGGAGACACTTCCGGTGTAGGGAAGAAAACATAACTAAATTACCACCATGAAACTTCCCCGTTGGTTACTGACATTAACACAACTATGTAGTGCTCTGAAGAAGTGAAGATTTCTGGCTCTGAGAAAACTTGTTTTTAGAATTGTAAGGAGGTTGTATCCTCAAAACAGTCATGACATTAGACGGTGTAGAAGATCTTATGCATCGTAATATCAGTAAATACCTGTAAAAAATGCAGTCGAACTGTAATATTTTTATTTTCTCCCAGAATGCATTGCCATTACTGTATGGTCTTGTATTACATTAAAACAGTGAAAATCTGTGAGATTTTCGCTGTCAATTTGCATCAAAAGTTTCAGTTTAGTGTCTCCTTAAAGACTATGAACAATTAAATAGCAATGAAATATGACAGATGTATAATCTCGTTTATATTGGCATGTCGGGAGGGGGAAAAAAACTTTCACTATTTTTGGTGCATTTTGGAAAAGGATTGTTTGGCTGCAGGTTTGAGAATACAGGTAGCAAGTGGGTAAGTTGGAAAGATCAGTTCAGTTATGGATCATAGGTCATCAGTAATTTAACATACAATGATGATGTAATGAATTAAACATAGCTTAGCACCAAGCAGTGGTGTGAACATCAGTGTATTTATTCATCTGTCCAATAACACCTGGGAGGAACTTTAAACACAATACGACGAGACATGTACGCAACACACACACACCACACACACACACACACACACAATCTGTTGCATTCATTCAAGTCTCCTTCCCTATGTTTCTCATTATGAACGGGACCAACAATCAGAAACACTGCTGCATAACCAAATGTTATATAGCCAAGAGAGCTATAATGGAGGCAAAGGGGAGAAAGAGGAAGAAACAGAACCAGCGAGATAAAGAAGCAAGGGTCAACAAAAAGGAGGCAGAAGTAGAAAGATGGCTCACGAAAAAACCAATGGAAGCAAAATCTTCATGACAGGGAGTGAGTGTGGAACATTTTTTTTGTCTATCTATTACGTTTTTTTTTTTTTTCAATAAAAGAAAACATAACTCTGGCAGCGCACAGGAATAGATGGGCAGTATTAGCTCACACATAAATAGCTACATAGCATCGTCTTCAAACTTACTTGGAACTACTGTGTGCGATGAAGGAAAGTGTGATAGGTCCCACGTAAACCTTTTCTCTCGCGTGTCTAAGCTAAGGCGAGAGCGTGACCGTACCACATGCTGATACGTTACTAGGCCAGTCGAGTGAGCTACTGTACTGACAGGGAGAGAGTGAGAGCGAGAGACTGCCACTACAAATAGTTGCAAGTAAAGGGGGGGAAGTAGCTTCAATAAGGAGCAGCACAGGCAAAGCCCAAAGCAAGTCTCTTTGTTAGTTTAAGACCAACGCAGTTGTAATTTCCCATGTACAATAAGCGTGTGTCTGACAGGGGGGGTGCGTGGCATTACAATGGTGGCTCCATGTGGATGCCAACATGGACGTTGATATGTATCGGTCCATCGACAAAATCTATAGCTACCTTACAGACGACCAGTCCATGCACTGTACTACTGTTGAACTGCTTGTCTTCAGAAAATGAAAACAATTAGTTGTTAGAGGAACAATTAACCGTAATATAGAGGCAATGAAAAACCATGTCATCTAAGTCTCATATCAAGTGCATGCCATACAGCGGCAAAGAGGACCCATCTTGTGAGTGTGGCAAAAGGCGTTATATTTTTTCACATTCAGTTTTTACTTGCTTATTTTAATAAAATATGTAATAATACAAAATAAATGTATGAAGCAATTTAAAATATGCTAGTGTACTTTCTTTATAAATTTGAATTCCGGAAAAAGTGCCTGGTAAAAAATATAAGGGGCTGGTAAAATTGGGCATCCAACCAGCATTGTGGCTAATTCCCACCTGGTCTGGAGTATGGAGTTTGTGGTGATTTTGTCAAGTAGGTAGTTCTTTAAAAATGCTATTGCAGTAGTCCAGTTGGTTGTGATGAGGGCATGATTGATTGTTTAGCTGCTAGTGGTGAATAGAGAGGGGGGATACGCGCAATGTTACAAAGGTGAAAGAAGAGGGTTTTGTTGTGACAAGGTTGACAAAGGAAAGGGTGGGATCAAAGTGGTTCCAAGGTTGCGGATGCAGATGAGAAGGCCACGTTTGAGTCATCAATTTTGGGGGAAAAGGTTGGACATGTCGGGGTGGGGGGGAGTTTGGGCCAATCATGAGAATCTCTATTTCATTGCAGTTGAGTTGAATCAGAATCAGCTTTATTCGCCAGGTGTATGAGGACACATACGAGATATTTGTTTTGGAGCAGTGTTACTCCACTGTGCTTACCCCTACAAAAAACACAAACAAAACAAAACTACACACTAATATACATTTTGTATTTGTTATTATATTTACATATGAACAGTATGAACAGTATGAACATAGAACAGTTCAGAAATAGGAATGAGGAGATGATAAATAAAATAAATAATAGTGAGATGTGAGAATGGGAATGATGAATAAACTAAATGGTGGAATAATAAGTGGGTGGAGAAGTTTTCTGCACTCATGATTTAATCTCAGTGAGGCAGGCTATAAGGGTGGAGTGGGTGGAGACTGTGTCTTTGGGAGAGGTGTGAGTTGGTTCATTAGTGGTGGAAGTGGAGGCCAGTCGGCGGAGGATCTTTCCAAGGGGGAGTATGTAAAGCATAAAGAGAGGGGGCCAAGACAAAAAACCATTTTGAATCCATTAAAATAATAACGTTTCTATTACAAACAATAACAGAAGAAGGAAATAATTTCAAAACGTTTTAGCATCTATGATGTTTGATTGCTAACGTTAGCTCAGAATGCGAGTCAAGCAACAGCCGTACATTGAAGAATTACAGAAGTCTTCGGTAGCAGTAAGCATCGTAGGCTATTGTCGCAAAGTGACGCATGCACAACTCAAATCTGCACTCAACTCACATTGGGCAGTGACAGCTAGGAGTAACATGGGTCTCGATAGTGCTGGCGAGAATTATGGGATGGTTGCTAGGAGGACGTTTCAACAACACAACTAAAAGAGTTTTAAAGTATTTGGAGAAACTGGGTGAAAAATCTCCAAGACATTTTGACATTGACCCCAGAAGAATCCGAGAAGAAACAGAAGGATGAGATGATTGATTAGTCAACAAGGCAGAGCACAGCTAGCTAGCTTGGGTGGCAGTAGCTCAATCCGAGGGAGTTGGGTGAGAACCGGAAGGTCACTTGTTCAAGTCCTGTATGGACCAAAAAAAGTACGGAGTGGTGATTGATGGCTGGAGACTTCGCCTCTGGGCACTGCCAGGTGCTCTTGAGCAAGGCAACGTACCCCCCCCCCCCCAACTGCTCCAGGCGCTGGTTCAGTGGAGATTCACTCTGACATCTCTCATTAGGGCATGTACAGATTCGAGCTGTGTGTGTGTGTGTGTAGTCAGGATGTGTGTGAACATAACAAAGTTGGGACACGAGTATAAATTGTATTCCCCATTGGGGATCAATAAACAAGATAAAAATAAATTAAATAGATGGATTTGGGGAAGCAAAAGTTAGCCTGTAGCTAGAAACAAAGCTAGCTAGTACCATCGTAGTTAAACAGATCTGGTGTGCGCAAACAGCAATGGTCTTTACTAAAACGATCTATGCTTTCCTGTACTAGCATACCTGCATTGTAAATATTACGGTACTTTTCAATGCAGTCTCACGCCAGAACGTGAAATGTCAAGTTATTTGGGTTTATTTCAGTTTGGGTACAGGTCATGTAATGTGTGTTATTTTATGTAAAGTTCACGATTTTCAAACATGATCATTTCAGGAAACTGCCATGACACGGGTGCTCTGGGGACGCGACAACGGGGAAATGAAACACCACATGCAGGCGACAACAACAGGACAGTGTGGTGGGGAAAAAAAAAGAACAAGGAAAGGAACCTCACCGTGCAGGACACGCCAACAACAACAGGAGGGTTGTGGTTAGGAAGAGAGTAGGAAAGGAACGGAAACACACGAGACGCGATCCCTGGTCTCCGGAGTGAAAGTCCTGGTGTGTTGAACCATCCACCCCTCCGACCAACTCACTGCAGGATTTTCGGTTTTTCAAAACTACTCGGCTTTCCATGAAATACATTTTTTTCAAAATTTGTAATCAACACACGAAAACAACGACATTAAAGTGACTGTACCAAACAATAGATTAAATAACGTGAGCATTCACAAACTGCCATGAGAATGGGTGGTACATTTACAGGGTTCAAAAGACAAAATGGTGATTATGGTTAATTATTCTGACCCAAAATGTTTGTTCGCCCTTTGGCTGTGGTTGTTGTATTGGTCATGTTTTTTGCAATTCTCAAAAATTGAATGATCTCTGTACATGGACGCTACCAGGTTTGTTAAACAACAACAAACACAGCAACAAGTAAACAAGCCTGCCTCAATAAAGCCTGCTTCAAATACAAGCCTGTATCTTCTGCAGTTAGGTAATAAAGACCCTGGCTTTTATTTGAGAAATTCAATGGAATTATGATTGAGGAATTACGATGTGTATATGTGCTGTGTGTATATATATATATATATATATTAGATATATATATCACCACGCTCTGTGTATAGCAGCAAGATTAGATCACACAAGCAAAAGTTATTTATTGGTGAATAGAATATATGTAAGCTGATAAGCAGACCCAAATGAAGATAAACATTGTATTATATTTATTTTGCAATTGAAAATTAAAAATCTGCGGGGAATTTAGCAGTAATTATTCTGTTAGGGTGGAAGATGTGTTAAAATTTTGAGTTTATTAAAAAAAATATAATTTGTGTAAATAGCAGCAGGAAATCTGCAAAAAACTCTAATGAAAAATTTCATGAATCGGCAGCTAAGAAACAAAAAAATTGCAGTATAGAAAATGTTATTGTCACTATTAACAGAGTTGGTAATTATGCTTTTTAACAAACAAAATTAATTCTTTAGAAACAAAAAAATGAATGGGTTGTGTGAAGTGTCATGCAATCTGTTTACAGCTATTTAGGACAGGCTAAACTCAATCCTAATATTATAAATTACATGATAAAAGGACAAGTGTAATAATTTAAGATTCAGGTACACATTTTTTTTTGTCCTGTTTTCTTTTAGATATGTTTTTATGCAAAAAGGAATCAAAATCAGTCTTCATTGTTTTCACCGGTGTGTTGAATGTTGTTAAGTTACAAATGACGAAAAAAATCTAAACTAATTAAACCTAAGTAAAAGGGGTTTTAGTTGTTGCTGAACCAACAGTAGAATTGACACTTAACTTTATAGCGCCAACCCCTTCGTTCCCACAGTGTGGGCTGTTTGATGTGGACCTGTAAAGCCGCTGAAGAGACCGTGTGTGACATTGGCATTACAACACAAGATGACTTTACAGTTGAAAATCACCACGTCTCTGTATCCGTGCTCACAGTGCTGTATATGGTTGGCAGCATGCGGGCCGTCCATCAACGACCTGCTGGAACGACCTCTCAGCGCTCGCATACTGGCACTCCCTCAGTACCACCCTCGCCATGACCTGGTCAGTATCTGTGTGTTGTTGTGTGGTGTGTTGTAAATGTTCAGACCTTTACTGAGTGAAAGTACTAAACACACAAGTTATAGTTACGAGTGTAAGTAGCATTAACAATGTTACTTAGGTAAAGTATGTAGGTATCATCAAGAAAATGTACTTAAGTATTAAAAGTAAACGTGCTGAATGCAGGAAATCCTCACTTTAGAAACGAGAAAGGATCCAAAACGTTCTGTCCAAATAACTAAGGGTTAATCGGCTAATCACCTTTCAGATGGACTTAGTAGGCTTTAATAGTTAATTTATTAATAAAACATTGTATTTTAAAAAAAACGTGTTGTAATTTGCAAAGGAACTAAAGCTGTAGGTGAATGTCGTGGAGTAAAAAAAGACAATATTCTCTCTGAAATGTAATTGACTAGAAGGGAAAAGTGGCTAAAGGAAAAACAAAGTACAAAAACAAGGACTCCAAAGTATACAGTAATAGAGTAAATGTACTTAGTTACATCCCACCACTGTGTAAGACAACACCAGAAGCGGACGGGGGCTGGATGTCTGTTTGAGGACGGATCTAGACGCGATACTACAAGTGGTCAAATCTGAGCAGCCTCAAAGTCTGTGTGTAGGTCACCACATGGCAGGCCTGCTGGAATGTCTACACTCAGCCAGTCTCATGGCAAATGTGACTTATTTATATTGATTCGTGTACAGGGACACGTTTTTTCGTTTTTTCGTGGTGTGAGCATGATTATAAAACTAATGTATTTTAGGGATCATATTCGTGATAACAACCACGATTATGGTAGGCGAGTATCTTGAAATTCGCAGAAGGAGGTTGTTGAGTGGTGTTGGGTCCAATAACACAGGGATTCACCCCGGAGACCAGGCATTGTGTCCCACATTGGCAGTTCCTTTGCTGTGTTCTTTTTAACCACAACCCTCCGTTTTTGTAGGCGTCACGTTATGTCGTTCCGTAAGAGGTGGCGTTCATTTCCGTGTTGTTGCGTCCCAGAGACAGTGGATCGGTCCTGGCGGGCGTTGTCCCCCAAAGGAGGTGCTGCAGCCCAGTCTAATGGCAGTTTGTGAAATTGTCACGTTCCCATTTGTGGTGACCACCACAATGAATGAGAAAATCCGTCTGTGGACGAATCATTAGAACAAAATAACGTGACCACACTGCCTGAGGAGGGTTTGCAACTTGGTTTCTACAGTATGTTGGCCACACATGTTCTATATTTCAGCTGACTTGGAGAATTGTTGGGTAGTTTAATTTATAAAGAAACATGTATTTTATAATTACATGTGTTTGGTCTCAACACCAAAGTAAACAACTGACTTCTGCTGAACTGCGCCACCAAACACCCACACATACTCACCAACGATGTACCTGTATATACTGTAGCACATGCTATTTTGTTAATCCCTGCTTAAGCACTTCAGTTTAGACACTAACTACACTTCTTTGTTTTGTACTTGTGATAATGAAGTTGAACTATATGATAACATAAAAAACGGTCAAATGACTGTAATGGAGTAAAAGTACAAAATTTGCCCTGCTCCACCCTATTCCGCATATAGCACATTCATTTCTAGTAGCATATTCCCCATTTACTTGCATGCTAGTCCAGTTTTTTCATTATTCAGTGCCAGGGAATAATACATGAGGCAAAATATATAATAATCATCTTCTCTGCCCCCCCAGGATTCCAATTCCCTATAGGCGGGTGATCATGCCGCGGCCCACAATGGCCACACCGCCTCTCTGCAGACACTATTGACAAAGTACCAGGCTCTTCAAGATCAGTGAGTAAAGGTCTTCTTTTTTTTTTTCAATTGCTAAGTGCATTGCGAGGATTAGGGCCACGTGAAAATTGTATTTTGTTCTAAGTTTAAAGTCAGAATTCAGAGGAAAAGGTCAGTAAGCATATTGACAACGATAAAAGAAATCTTAGCAGATTTATTTATTGTAAAGGAAGGAAATGCTGTAGGTGGTTTAGGAGTCGGTGCGCCAAAGTTAAAAACAGTTTCAAGTCGGCGAGCTTGTGTAACATGAAGAAAAGCCTGTCAGCGAGCGAGTTGGTAATATCCATCTGATTAACAGAAGTTGTGAAGGACTGTGGTAGTTTTCCTCAAACAAGAGGCTTATAGCAACATATGCTTCGCATTAAATCAACACTGGGGTAACAATAGGTAAGTTCATACGCTGATGTGCACTTTCAAAAACTACGACTGGGATTGGTCCCACTTGCCATGTTTGGTAGAGTCACTTCCATACATTTCAGGTTCTCCTTTGCAAATAAACATCATGAAATCAGCAGAGGACATCAAGAAGAAGGAACACGAGAAGCTTGAGAAATACCAAGGGCTGAAAGAGGAGCTTGAAAAGATGTGGAAAGTAAGTGCAACAGTGGTGCCAGTGGTAATCGGAGCACTGGGGGCTGTGACCCCCAAACTGGGAGAGTGAGCGCAGCAGATTCCAGGTGTGAAAACACATCCGAGGTCTTCTGGTCCGAAGAGATGCCAGTCCTACGGAACCGTAAGCAGAACTGACGAGATACACCCTCAAACTCCAGGCCTCTGGTAGAGGACCGAGTTTGAGGATGACACATACCACCCCACAAGGGTGAGAGGGTTTTTTTTTTGTTTTTTTTATTTGTAGTTACATGAAAATTCTGAATCACATTTTGACCTGAAAAATGCATAGAAAATGAAGAGGTTAAAAAAACAAAGGAACTCTGCAATATCAGATTATCATTAAAAAATGAATTGTGGAAAATGAGTTGTATGCATATTAGGTTTTGATATTTCAGAGGGGAAGGGGGGGGGCTGGAGAAGATACAAGTAAAAGGGACAGGGGGGGGGGGGGATGTCTGTATCTTTGTCTAATTTATCTTGTGTGCATGCCACTCTTTTTTCTCAAGTTTTTCACAAAGAAAAAAAAAGATTTAGATACATACATAGTTTATATATGTAGGGATATCAACAAGCATCATGGAATGTAAGGACATACAATACTCTGTGTGTGTGTGTGTGTGTGTGTGTGTGTGTGTGTGTGGGTGTGTCTGGTGTGTGTGTGTGCTCAAGCGTATTCAAGAGTAGAGGCATTATAAGCACAATTTACTTACATTTACTCAACTTCTCTTTAAGGTGGAACTTCTAACTCTAAATGCTAGTTAGACATTGTTTGTGTATAGTAATGCACTATATTTTAGTGTGATATTTTGTACATATCCAGTAACTTTTTTCTTTCAGGTACAGTTGTGTTCAAAATAATAGCAGTCCAACATCACTAACCTCATAAATTGTATTTTTTGGTAGAAGTGGTATTTCTACATGGCAAATAATTTACTATTAAGTGTTCATAGAAAACCAACAGACCCAAAAGACATGGCATGCAGGCTGCTCATTCTGTGTAACTGTTCAAAATAACAGCAGTGTTGTGTTCAGTTAGTGAG
>NC_045747.1:34986890-34987365 GCF_008692095.1 Etheostoma spectabile | reverse complement strand
CTGTGAAGAAACAGGTGTCAGTTATCGCTTATATTTAAGGAAGGAAGGAAGCAAATGCTGTGCATGCTGGTTATAGTGCATTTCACTCTGAAATACTCAGCAAAATCTCGTTCCATACGTTGTTCTGAGGAGCAGCGGACTTTGATTAAAATGTTGATTGGAGAGGGGAAAACATTAAAAGAAGTGCAGGAACGTATAGGCTGCTCAGCCAAAATGATTTCAAATGCCTTGAAATGGCATCAAAGTCTGAACAACGTGGGGAAAAACGGTCACTACCATTCGAATGGATGGAAGAACAGCCAAAATGGCAAAGACTCAATCAATGATCAGCTCAAGGAAAATCAAAGAAGACTTGAAATTACCTGTGAGTATTGTCACAATCAGAAGAAGGCTATGGGAAGCAAAGCTATCTGGTAGAAGTCCCCCCCAAAGTCCCACTGCTGAAAAAAAGATTTGTACTGAATAGGTTGAAATT